>NC_143448.1:8895000-8950000 GCF_987193195.1 Phasianus colchicus
TCCCTTTGGAATTTCCAACACATTTACCCTCAAACATACTTGTCAGATGTTTTCTTTTAATCTGATTTTTAATTATTCGGCATTATAATGCTTCCTGAAAGTCTAATGTTTAGCTCTCCTTGATTGAAACTACAGAACTGGATCATGACTATAACATCATGCTGACTCCAAAATTCAGTTACCTTTTAAAGGTCTTAAAGCACATGTACAACGTGGATCCAAATGTAGGATTAGAGGCTGAGTGTTTCCAGCCCTGGTGTTCAATTTCACCTTCAGATTTGTATCCTGGTATAACTATCCTTGAAAGCTGATCTTGAATTTTAATTTTTTTTTATTTTTCTAGAACCCTTTCATTTTGCTCCACAGCATCGTTAGCCTGTGCTAAAGATCAAAGCAAGACGTAAAGCTTTTGTCATTGTCTTCTTTCTTGTCTTTTTTTCATTGTCTTCTCTTTTTGATTGCTTTTGCACCATGTTATTTCTCTCAGTAGTTCCAGTGTTGCATATTCCAAGCAAGCTACCTTTCTCCTGGTTTTCCATCCTTTGGTATCAATATATTTTTGTCTCTGGGGTTAAATTCTGACTTCTGGCTTTTCTTGAACCTTCTCTTTCCTTCCTGTTCCATGGGTTCATATACAGCCTATATAGTCCCTTACAGGCCATGTTGTTACAGCAGAGGATTAATTAGATTCTTTCCCAGCATCCTGTTTGGCTGGCAAAGAGATTCTTAATAGAAGGTAATGGATAATTAGTAGTTTTGTTGTGGTGCCTTTTCTTGTAAAAGAAGATGTGACAGAAGTCAAGATAAGGATCCTGCTCAGAATAGTAATTATCAAGTTGACCTGTCCTCTAATTGAGAATGTTCAAAATTTGCTTGATTCAATGCCCTGCTTCTGATAGGGCATCTTGTGGCTTCTTTCAGTGTGCCTTATGGCTGAGACAATGCAGAAGATTTGCCTCTTTCCCATGTCCTCCAGTTCCATTGAGTGAGCTGCCACGTGCTCTGGGAAGTGCTAGTCCTGGCCTGCAGCTGGGAGCTCCATCTGTGCTGCAGGCATGCTTTGAAGGACTACGTCAGAAGCCCAGCACACGTAACAGAGTGTGAGGTGCTCAGCATCTGTACCTGCCCTGCTGCCTTAGGGGCCCAGTAACCTCAGGGGCTGTGTGAAAGCACTGCAGATCCAAGAAGGCAAGTGGAAGCTTTGGCCCCAGTCTCAGACAGCAGATGCTGGAGACAATAAAATCTTCTCAGAAAAGGAAGGCGATTATTGCAGTTTTCTAGCCAACAATTACCTTGCTCTTATAAATTATGTTGATGTCCATGATATAATGCACATTTCTGAGCATATGATAGCAGTTGTGTGCTGCCATCAACTTTCCTGCTGGTGCCCAGTTCACCCCTTGTAACCCACTTTGTTTAGCAAGGTGTACAAAGGTGCTCTATAAGATTAAACTGATCTTGAAACCATGTAATGTGCTGTGCCCCCCAGCTTTCTCTGAAATATCCTTCTGCAGCTCCAAGCTGTAGCCAGTTAGATTTCACTGTCTCAATCTAACATTTCTATATGGTGCCAGCCAAAAAGCCACTTGTGTGGGCAAGTTTGCCAAGATTTACTTAGCAATTTTTAGAAAGAACTAGCACTGTAAAAAAAAATAAAATGCAGTTTTCTTTCTCCTTTCAAGTCCCAACCTCTTTTGAAACATCTCTCACTGCCTTTCTGTTATCATTTAATTTCCACATGCACAAATACAGGATTCATTCCCGGTTCTCTTGACTATAACATATCAACCCTCTCGCTAACATCCTTAACCTCTGCCCCTAGAAAACTAATCATCTCTCTTGTTAGCTCAGTCCCTTTCAGAGATGGCAGTGCACAAAGCACACCAACACTTCTCTACCGTAAGTAGAGAAGTGATGCTTCTCCTTACTTGGTTTGTTCCACAGCTTCCACACTGATTTGTGTTGTACAATTCAATCTTCTGAATCACCCTTAATGACATCTATTATCTAAAATCCATTGGGCACCACTACTTCACTTCCTACCTTAATTACACCACCTCTCTCTTTTCATACCTGCTCTTATACTTACCCAGTCACTGCCCTTAATGTCATCCTATTTCTCCTGTGCTAAGCTTCCAAAGTACTCATCCAGCAATGCACACAGCCGACTCCGTCCTCCTGCCGAACTGCTGAGAGTGCTCGTGAGGAGTGTTTTCTTGCCTCCTTTCCTCAAACAAAAGCAATCCTTAGATTACAACGGAAAGTAGAGGAAGGCGCTATGGGTTAAACAGCCATAGGGGGTTCTAGCGATTCAATTTGGATTTAGATACACTGTTTGTATAGAGATGAGTTTGGAATTTCGATGTTCAAATGTGCCTAAGGTTAGATAAGATTTGAATTTGTGCTGAGAGTCAATGGGCCTTCTGAAAATCTGGGCTTTTCGAGCCAGCATGTCAATAGATGTTTTCTGCGGGGTGGAGGATATTCCTGTTCAACCCTGTGCATGAGGGTTAATAGCAATGAAGTTAGATCTTTCTAGTTTATTAATATATTTTACAACAATGCAACAGTCACCCATTCATCGAGTCACAATGAAACATGTTTAAGTTTTCTAGAAGCTTCCTATTCACGTGATATTGAATTCTTGACTATTCATAATAGTAAAAACAAATGAAAGTCCTTTCAAACAGCAGATGCTGTACAAGAGAGTTGGTTATTTAGAGCAGGAGTGATTTGGCAGACCTGGTATTGTTTGTTAGAGCGCTGTCTCACATAGAAGGTAATTTAGAAGTCATATTTTTTTAAATAATTTTTCTATAGGTTCTCCTCTTCCCCAGCTGAATATATTTAAAACTCAGAGTAGAGACCCATTGATTATTCTGGCTTCAAGGATCAGGAAGAGGTTAATTAGGGGCTGATAAAAAGTTCTCTGGGGCAGGGGTCATGTCTTTTTATGTATTTGTACCATGACTAATGCAGTGTCCCCCTGAGCCTACAGGGGCTGTGGGTTTTTCCATAATGTAAATAATATTAAATTGCAGTTTAGAAAGCTTTAAAACAGTCTGATGGCCATTTAAAAGTCTTTACCTATTAAAGATCTGTTTTCCCAATTTCTGGGGCAATCTGAATACATCACAAGTGTTCTTTTCTGATTTTGGTTCCTTTAGAGAATTTTCATCAGTGAAAGAGCTCTCCTGACATAAGTATACCCTCGGAGTAGTAGGGATTCTTCTGGGCTCTGTGCAGCCCTGCGGATCAAAACATCATGCAGAAGGAAATGTTTATGTCTCTTCAGAGTGTGCGGACCTTTGTTTCTCTTGTTGAAGCCGAGATGCATGAGGCAAATGTATGACAGAATCACAGAATGGTTGAGATTGGCAGTGACCTCTGGGTACCACTGGTCCAACCCATGCCCCATCAGGCACCCACAGAGCAGGGTTGGTCCAGAAGCACGTCCAGGCAGCTTCTGAAGATCTCCAAGGAGAAGACTCCTCGACCTCTCTGACTGTCTGAACCTGTAACATTGAGTACATCTCTCTACTTACCCTGATGAGAGTTTTTTAGAGAATACTGGCTTCCTCATTGCTTTTTTCCCTCAATCCCTACACTAAATTTGTAGGTTCTCCAAGTAACGAATTTTCTTTTGATTCTCTGCTAAGCTGATTGTGCCTCCTCATTTTTTAGCCCTGGTGCAAACTATATTTCTCAGAGTGAGAAGGCTAATGGTTCTCAACCAACCAGGACAGAACCATCAGCTTTCTTGCAAGATATTCTCACTTTCTGTAGTTATATATGGAAAAAGTGCAATCTTTATTCTTCCCTCTCATCTTATTCTTTGTCATCCCTGCAGATTATAATGTCTATGTGCATCCTGCTAATAGAGCTTAAATAATTTTGTAGTCTAGTAGGAAACAATATCTCACACTTCACTCACAGTGTTTGCCATCTGATGCCTTCATGCTTTATTCAGATTTCTTTGTTTTCATCCAATCCAAGAAGCTATTATAGCTTGCATCCATTGGCCAACTTTGCCTTCTTTCAAGCACCCACTGAAACCTGTGAACAGGGCCAGTACAAAGGGAGAAGTCCTGCAGCCATTATGGCAAGCCATGTGCCCCCTAGGACTTTCCAAGATGCACAGTAGTTGGTAAAAAATGTGTGTTGGTTATAGCTTATTATTTAGACTCAAGCAGTAACCTTATCTCTTGCTTTTCTTCTGTGCTAAGGGGATTCTAGTAGGATACATGAAAGAAAATAAAAGTGGCATTTTCTACAGGAAACGACCCTCACAAATATGTCTCTGCTAATAATTACAGAGCTGGTTTTATTTTGTTCAATGCACTGCTTCAGTTTTGGATCCACATCAAGAGCAGCATATGTTCTCCAAACTGAAATATGTGCGTATCTGATTTTGGAAAAAGAATATATATATTTAATTGATCTCTTCCTACCCATTTCCCTCCCCTTCATTCTCTTCCCATCTTTTTGCCCATTTCTTTACTAATTCCATAACATAGTAAGCCCCATATTACGAAAGAAATCCGAATTAATTTAAATATAAAATATAAAGAATTAACCTTACAGCAAGACAGATAACAGAAAAAAGAGCTATTTTTTCTCTGTCAAGTGACAGCCTTCTCGTTTATTATCATTTTAACAAATTAAGTTGCAAAATTGGCATTATTTCAGAACTGTACAAAATGTAATGACTCTATGAAATATATTGAATTTTTCAAGTAATAAAAATCCCTTAGTTTTCAAGAAGAATCACTTGAAATGATCCTTAAGAATCCAAAGTTTTTTGTGCCATCTCTGTACTATGCTTGCACAAAATCTAATGGCATTTGCTGAGTTAATCCTGGATATTCCATTGTTTTGGTATTTGTACTCTATTAGTTAAATACAACAAGAGTGAGAAAATCAAAGGGAAGAGATGTTGTTAAAATAGGAGAAAATATTTATCCCTTAGATGTAAGACATACTTGTCACCCAAAATAAATCTGGCTTAAACTCTTTAAGTCTTAAATCGAGAAAGTTTCAAGTTTAAGTAAGTTCTTAGTCTTAAATCTCTCTCCCTACAAATATGTGTATACAGTATCTACATGTGCTGTGTGCATGCGTGTAAAAGCATAGCATGTACTAAAGCTAAATTCCTCCGAACCTGAAAGACAAGATATTAAGCCAGTATCTGCACTTCTCTTTAATCTCTTGGCTGTACTGCTGGATGTTGGTGGGCACAACCGCGTGGGCTGAGAACCATGACGTGAGTGTAGGTGGTAGCTGGGTGCTGGCATGGCTCCGGACATGGGAAGGTCCTCCAGGATCAGGTCTGAGGTGGGGAGCACTATTGTTGAATGGTTGGTGAGATGGGAAGGAAGCCAGCGAGTCATGGAGCTGTGGGCTGGAGGCTGTTATCCTGTGGAAGCATGATCGCAAGGGTTACAGCTCAGAGAATGTTGGTGTCAAAAACAGGAGCTGCTGTGTGAGTGCTCCCCCAGCGCTTGCTGTCGTCCAGACTGTTCACCTGAAGGGACAGTAGTCCCTGTGCCATGTGCTAGAAGACTGATTAAGCTGGTTCTACTGCCTAAGAGTCTGCATGATAAATTGTGGCCATGTTTTTGCTGAGTCCTTGCTGTCTTTTTCTCTCCACAAGAAACTCCAGAAGCACTCCCTGTTAGCATGCCTTCCTGAGCACTGCCTCCTTTCTCCTCTCCTGCCTGTCCTTCACATACATCTGTGTCTTTGCCCTTCAAGAGGGTGCCCTCTTCCCTCTTGGCAGCCCTTGCATAGGTGTAGAGCGTTGTGCTGCCTCTCATCTCTGTCTCTTCCAGTCTCTTTCCTGCTGATGAGACCCATGTTGCTTTGGCAGAAAAGCTAAAATGCAGTGGTTCATCAATCCAAAATCCACTATGATGCACATGTCTGACTGTAGGGGTTTGGCTGAAGGTGATTTTGACTATGAGCCTGACTGCTCTTTTCACTTGACAGCAGAAAAGGACTGCGAGACTTTATGTCCAGTACAGATTTCACAAAGTATTTTGAGAAAAAGAGAGTCTTTGCTGGTGGGCAGCATAAATTGTTGGAATAGTGAGGATGTGGAGAGCAGCACTGTTGCTGTTCGCGTTTGGAAATGGTGAGTGCGTAGTGTCTCACTGCTGGGGGCATGGGGATTCCTATTCTAGAAACAAAACGGCTGTTGCAAGAAATCACTAACCAGTGCCACCAGGACTGGCATCCTGCAGCTTTTCCAGTGCAGAGAGGAAGATGTGGATGCAGAAATGCCTAAATCTTTTATGGTTTTGTGGGTGAATCTGCTGAACCTCAAATGGTGTTATAAAGGGCCAAAAGTTTATCTGTTCTGGACATGGTAACAGAACATGTCAGGATGGACTATGAGGAGTTTGAGAGGGAGCCCGCTGTCCTTTTTCCTTACCCCTCCATTCCAAAATTACTTAAAACTGCTGAAATTCCAGTATTAAAACAGAGCAGATATTGAACTTCTATATAAGAATTCTTGTACCTTTTGGTAACATAAAAGCTGATCTTGGTATCTCTGTACAAAAATCTCCATTCTTTGCAATGCTGAACATGATGATTCTTGCCCTGAAGGCTTTTGCCCTTCACACTAGAAATGCCTGTATGTTGTCGGCACTGAAATCATGGCAAATCATCTAGAAGCCCTCTGGAATTACTTACTCTTAAATACGACCTTTTAATATTAAAAAAACCTGAAATCAAATAATCCATTAATAACTTGATCTGGAATGGGTTGAAGTTCGACAGAGAACAGATACATAAAGATACTTATGCACTCCTCATTCTGGGAAGTGATTTAGTGTACTGTGTTTATAAGCCAACCGAGGTCTAAAATCAAGCCATAGCAAGAGCAAGGCAGACATCAAGGTAGGGAATGATGTCTGAGCATGCTGGTGGCTGGGAGAGGAGCCCGCACTTCCCTTGAAGTTCCAACATCAAAGATGACAAATAACTTTTCTCCGTGTTCCAGTTCTGCACATCATCCGAGTGTCCTTTGGCAGCAACAGTTGGCCCAAGCCTTGGAGCAGCAGCTGGTAAGTCCAGAAGCAGAGCTGTGATGCCTGTGGCATCAGATGTACTGGAAACCCTTCTAAACTGTATTTTGAAGTTTCAGCATTTGTGTGGACCTAATTATAAGACACATATTTCATTCATGGACTATGTGCCTGATTATACATGGTAGCATGGCTTATACCAGAGCTGAGCTGTTCCTGGCTGCACTTTAAGGGAAGGATGTGGTTGGCAGCACGAGGCATGGTTACAGGTTTAGCCTGAACAGGCCAGAAGTCTGAACTGCAGCTCAGATAGGCTGTTCTTGGCTTCTTCCTTGAGTTGCTGGATGGCATTGGACAAGTCACCTCGCCCTCTGTGCAAAAGTGCTCCTGTGATTTAAGTGGCACTGCATTTGTTGAGTACTTAGAGATCTCTGTCTACTCCTGAATGCATATCTGTGGGTGTGCACGTGTGTGTATCTTGCACATAATGCATCTGTGTTGTATATATGTAGGGAACCTGCTTTAGCAGGGGTGTTGGACTCGATGATCTCTAGAAGTCTCTTCCAATCCCTGCAATTCTGTGATTCTGTGATATGCACACCCACACATAAATATATCTGTATATACATATATAATACATGTGCATCTGTATTTATGGATGCACACACACAAGCTTTTAGTTATCATCGTGTTGTCACATAAAATCTGACAAATGTTTCAGCCTCATGAAGAGAGCTTCACTGAATCCAGGTCCTGGCTTTCAGAAGGTACAGCCTGCTGGTACCTGCACAGACCGTGGTCATTTTGGTGCGCTCACTTCTGTTTTCTGTGTGTTCTGAAGGAAGCATTGGCACATGTCTGTAGGGTGCTGATGCAGAGGGCTCTGATGGAGGCTGCATGCAGTGGCTGCTGGAGGCTGCTCTGACACTACCTTTAACAGACTGGACATAATCATTTAATGTAATTGTTCAGTTCAGCAAAAAAGGCTAATGATTTGCTCTCTCCTGAGGATGCTAATATTAAAAAAAATAAGCGTTTTACATTAGCAGTCCCTTAAGAATAACAAGAAAATCGAAGGCAGCCTTATCTGTGGGAGACTCTGGGATTTAACGTTACAGTGTACAGGAGCCATGTGGCAAGGGACTGCTCGGAGCTTCCCACAAAGCCCTGACTGGCAGGATGGGTTGAACCATTGCTGTGCCTGCAAAGCCCTTCACTGCAGTGGGCAGGCTGTCGTGGCAATCAGGTGTTCCTGCAGCAAGAGTGAAATGGGAACTATGGTAAAAACCCCTGGAGAGCTTAAATAGTGTTGTTTTCCTGCAGCCAGGATGCCAGTGATGTCGGCAGATCACAGTGAAATGCGTTCATTGGATCATTTAGACAAGAATCTTCAGAGCAATGCCTGGCAATTAGGCAACCATTACATTTCAGGGAAAATCGTCAGCCTAACTGCTCCAGGTTGTGCTCAGAACCTTGGTCCAATGCTCTAGCCATGTAGGTTCAATGGCTCCATTCCTGTTACAGGTGTCAGTGAATAATAATAATAATAAAAAAATTGAATTGTGCAGTGCTGAATATGCCTAGAATTCTTATTATGCATTTATAAAATAAACCCTAATGGCTTTTTGGAGTGGTTATGGTGTAGTCTGTCAATGTATATTAAGATTACTGTGATAGCACATAGCCTTTATGATAAAAGCATGCAAATTAACATAGGAATCTGTAGGACTTTGCATATTTTCCTGTAATTTAATACAAACAGGTCCAGATTTACAGAATCACATTCTCAGAAATTGTGTGCACATATTTTTGTGTGTGCAGTTTTGCCTTTACCCAACATATGAGAGAGGAACAGCTCCCGTGGTCTGGATCTGCACTGTGGTCTGAGAATCTGCATGCCAAATGAAGCACAAGGCGACTTTGATGGCCAACTTAACCATCAAAAAGGTTTCTTAATGGAAATGCTGTCACTCTCTTAACTAGAGTACTGCTGCCAGGCATCACATCAATAATGCAAACTTTGGAAGACAATCTTGCAAACTAAATAGCCAAGAATTCTGAAGTATTTCTAGAAAGAAGAACGAAAAAAGGTAATAATTATGAATCGGTGGAAACCATCAACTGAAATTTAATTTTGCATTCAGATTTATTATTGCTGTCTGTTCTCAGTGCTGAAATGCCTGTTTACTTGCAAAGGACAGTTTCTTTCTGTAATGAATCATAGTAACACTTAAATTAAGCACAGTAAAAGAATGGTTAATGTCATAACACGCTGACAATTTAACCTGGCCAATATTTTTATTGCCTTGTACAATAAACCTAACAGAGCACAACTTGCTTTTTGACTGGTGGAAAATCGGTTATGAACCGCCAGGGAATGACCAATTTTTCAAATGCAGCCATTCAGTCACACTATAGCCACTAATACTTTTTTTCTCTGTACACTATTGCTGTTATAATCTTTTGAGGATATTTTATCACGGCAATAACCTCCTCAAAATCAGTCTTTACTGCAGTTAATGACTGGACAGCTGGAGCATTAACTGGCCTTGGCTTTGCCTCTAGCCATTAACTAACAAACCAGTTGTTATCCGCAGGTAACAACCAATTTCTTGTAGAATTTTCTTGATAAAGTGTCTCACTGGATAAAAGTTGGTTTTTTTTTCTCCCTTCTTTCGTCAACTAAGATATAGCAAGTGCAAGTTAATATGTAGCAAAAGAATCACAGGGAAGCAACTGTAAGTTGTCGTGTTGAGAGGAAGTGAAATTATAAACCCAAATCCATGAAGTGTTGCTTGTTTACTCTTGCCAGCATTTCTGTAACATTAATGAAAGACGGCTCTGTCATGTCTTGGTCATTCAAGCAGCACGGGGCCCTGAATGTGATGCCTGTGCTGGGTCACAGCATGGTCATCCTGTGGGAGCAAAGCAGGGCGTCTGTTTGCATCCCTTCTGCACAAATACCCAATGAAGACCTGAGATTAATTCCGTGTATTTTATACTTAATAAAGTGGGTATTATTTTTGAGGGCTCTCGTAAAATTTTAGCCTCTATGCTTGCAGTTGGAAGTTATGAAATGTTAACCTCTGTTTGGTTGCAACATTATTTTATAAGTAGGGTTAGCAGATTCAGATTAAATCAGTGCATTACTGAAGGGGCTTAAAGCAGAGATTCATGGCATTGTTAAATAGTAGCAGAATAAGTAGAATGTACAAATGAAACACCCGTAAAAAGCCAAGCTCTATCATGCCATAAACAATGATATTTTAAAACTGTTAATAGGCTTAATAACAGTTTATTATTTTACCTTAACCCTTTTTAATGCCTCAATTTCTCTAGCATTTTTCTTGGCTGTACTGAGCTGTTAATATCACTTCTTACATTTTCCCCTCTAGGTATATTTTCCAGGAGAGAATATGAAGAAGAAGGAGCTGCAGCCATGCATTTGCTTTTAAGAAGCACAGGAGGCACTGTGATACCAAACCTTCCTTGGCTCGACTTTGGCATATGGGATTACTTTAGCGTCAGTAGAAGTGGCAGAAGCATTCTAAAACCATGGACAAAATCTTGCAGCAGGAAGAGCACGAAGTGCAGGTCAGGACTTCTGAGGTGTCATGATTCTCCATGCAGCATCTGACTTTGCACCCTCCCTCTTAGCTCCATGCCTAGCACCATGCCCTTCAGTGTGGATTTCTGTATATTTCCAGGTGTTTGCAGAGCAGTCGTCTTTATTGTCTACCAGAAATAGAATAAATATCAACTTGAATTTCTAACCAGAGAGTCAATTTCAAATCATGATACATTTTGGAAGTAGTTTAATCTGGAAGGACTGGGGGGGGGGTTCTTGGTGGCAAGTTTGTCTTGCCTGTTTTGTGCACGTGATGATTCTCTTTCTCTTTGGTATATGCATGCGGCTGCCTAATGCTATTGGAGATTTTGTTTGGGCATTGAACAGGCCCCTGTCATTGCACGTGCACGTGTACTAACCACCAATGTTATTTGCGATGCAAGCATTTCTGGCAATTTGAAGTGATCCAATGATTTTTAAATCATTCTTAATTTCATAAGTCTACTCCTTTAATCTCTTTCAAATTAGTGAAAATGTAAGGCATTCTAAACATTTCTGATCATTCTTCACAGCTTTGGCCCCATAAAGCCGATCTTTTCCAAAGTTAAGCACTTAAAAATTTGAAGTACTCCAATAAATTTAAATTGGCATATTCTGTGCATATCAATTTAGAATTATTAGAGCATTAGTGCCTAGGAGTGATGGCTGAGGGCATGCAAACCAGTTCATACATTGATTTTTAATGACTTTTTATTGATTCCATGCTTTTTAAGCTTGATACCCTTAGGTTGCCTCTTAGATGGAGTTAAGAGGTTTCTGATGATACACTAAGTTCAGAAGAGGCATCTTTTTCCTTTTTGTTTTCTCCTTATGGCTTATTATTACAACTTAGCTCTGATGCAAAGACCAAATTCACTTGATTTGTGACTTTGGAAGTGGTGATTGTGACTTTAACAGGATGTGGCTCTTTGTGTTTCCCCAGCCTATCTGTAGACAAGGTTTATGCCCAAACCCTTAAGGTCTCTCCTCCCCTCGGCGTGTGCACTCTGCTCGTTGCAGTGATGGATGCCCTGGGCTTGCACTGACAGCAGAAAGAAGCTTCTTAGTAATTTTTAAATGTCAATCTTAATTTGTTGGGCCAAGATACTGTAGGTGTCATAAAGCACAAAGTGAAAATGTGCTTTAGTTGTTTTACCTTTTGAAAATCATTCATTTATATCACAAAGCAAACATTCCCTTGTTCAAATACTGCATTTGTTACATTTGGTGCTGCCCTGTTGACCGGCAGGCTATCAAGGCAGTCAGTACTGTTGGGCCTGGCACTGTCCTGGGGCAGGAGGAAGAGTGGGATGGAGTGCAGACCCAGGGGAAACACAGAGCCCCTTGGCGTGGCTTGCCCTTGGCTGGCTGCTGGCAGCTCAAGGACGTGCCCAGACCCACAGGAGGCAGCTCAGGGAAGCACTACGCTGAGCCATTACACCACTGCCCTTGCTGGAGTGTGAGATGTGCCTTGTCCAAAGCCTTCATATCTGGGTCACAACAGGACAAGTGGGAATATTTCTAATAGATTAAATTCTTGTGGGTTCTCCTCAGTGCTTCTCCCCTGCTGCTTCAGCTGTGCTGTGTGAGCCTTTCTGGGAGGCACAGACTCAGAGCCTGTCTCATAGACTACTGCCTGTGATGCCTGGAGACCATGGCACGCAGGTGTCCCTCTGCCCCCGCCAGGCGTGATCCCTCTGGCTGCAGTTAAGGCACGTAGCTGTCTGAGGAGACAGTAATTGCTGCTAACTGTGATGGGCGCTTCTGTCCTTAGGCTTTGTTTAGGGCAAATTCCTCTGCGATTGCATTGTTAGAAGCCATGGGCCTGTTAAAGTCGGAGTTATTAGGCCATGTGCTTTCCGTGTGTTGTCATTGTGGGAACGCCACCAGAGCCAACGTCTGTGCAGGGCAGGGGAAGTGTTAAGTGAAGAATAAAAACAAGTCCAAATTCCCATTTGGAAACTGCATGCCTCAACAAATACCACTGTTCGTAGCAAGTTATTAGCTTTGTGGTTGTAATTCTGGTCCTTTTCAGAAGGGAGGTGGAAAAAAGCATGTAAAAGAGATTTTTGATACTTCACGGTATATTGACTGAACAGCAGAAAGCTCCCCAGTCTGCTCGTTCCCCTTTATGGCTTGGATGTGCTTGTGGTAACACTTCTTTCTTGTTCTTTAAGTGAGTCTCTTTGGGTCTCCCTGTGGGCCACCTCAGCCACCCACAGTGCCGATGGAGAATGCACCTTCACCTTATAAATCTGAAATGTCTCTGTCTTTTTCAGGCCACCTACAGATGAACTTGTACAAAAAATCTCTTCTTTCAAACAGCAAAGTTTTCTCTACTGCAGGCGTTATGTGGGCCTGCTGATGGGCATGAGCTGGTCTTCATCCACTGGGTACCAAGGAAGGAGAGGCAGTGCATCTCTGGGTGAGAGCTGCCATTTATATATTTATTTAGAAGCAACTCTGAGCAACAGCACGTTTACTAGCTTGGCTCATTTTTATGGGTTTGATTCATTGCTTATTAAAACCAATGGAAATCTTTCCATTGTTTTCAGCTGGTTCTGGCTCAGAACTTCTTGGTGCTTGACAGTATTTAGTAGGAGCTGAAAGATCTGAGCTTCTAAATCATGATATATAATGGTCTTCTGCAATGCCTGTTTCTTAATTATATACATAATCCCAATATTTGTTGCAGTATGTTTCTGGGCGAGCAATTTCTACTTTGTTAATTTTTCATGTGTATGATGTAGTGAAGTAGTTAAATAAAATATCAATACTGTATTTATCACAAATGGAAAACTAAATATTGAGATCAGTTCTTTGCAGTCATTAGTTTATGGACCGAGCCCTCTGAAGAATGTCACAAATTCCCTCGATGCCCTAGAGTGCTAAATTTAGTATTCGGACCTTTGATTTAACTGAAAGTTACATTAAAAACTGATATAGTCAAACAATACCCTGTGGAGCATGCATCTATGCCGGCTTTTATGTCACAGTTATTTCAGTCAAAACTCGGCAGTAAATTATTTCATCCAAAAGTTGTTAAGGGATACGCCAGGCACTTTTTATAAGCATGCAGTGTATTTTGGGATGATAGCAGGTCACCAATTTCAGCCTCTCCAGTCTGGCTGTTAAATGCATATATATCTGAGAGGTATTTGTGCAGCTGTGTGTAGACTTCCATGCACCTTTGGATGGTCGTACGTGGTAGATGTGTGCTGTGAGAGCTGATGTGTTGCAGAGAACTGGGAATTCCCAAAGCCAAAATATTTAGTGGAGCTGTTCGCGTTTTAACAAAGATCAGTGTGATCATCATTGGGTCTTTTTATGTCGACTTTCTGAAGATAATCTAGTAGCTAGAGCTTCAGAGAATCTACAGATTTCAAGGCACTTTAGTAAAATATTATGAGACAATGAATTTGTAAGCACTGTTACCTGTCCTAGAAAGCAGATTCTGAGAGGTCTTCTTCTATCTCTTATAATTTAATATATCATGTAATGAAAACTAATCTATGTAATTCAAATTCAGACATTTGAAACAAGTTAAAGGGGTCAGTATATACAATACATTTCTCTTTGCCAATTTACTCAGTTAATTTAGACGTTGCCTTTTCACTTTAACTCATTAAAACTTTCTTGCCAAGTTTACTTATCTGTGTTAAGAGTACAATTAATATTATAATTTTTAATTATCCACTTAGTTTTATCAGAACCAAAGTGTTTCCTTAAATGTGGATATCAAAATAGAGCCTGTATTTTTTAAGAAAGTGAAGCTCTGCGATTTCACTAATTCCTTAATAGCACAAATATTTATGTATCTTTCTCTGTACTATTTACACATCAATAGTTGTGTTTTGTTTTATGTTATAACCCTGGTATAGAGTACAACAGAAAGCTGTATTTTGTTCTGCTTAATTCTTTACCACTCGTTCTGATTTATGGCATCATTTTGTTTCCAGCTCATTCCTTATCTTCAAAAGGCTTGATCCCAAACTCATCAAATTCAGAGGAGTAGATCCCAGTGGTCTTTGGATTAGTCTGGTAGGGTGAAATTGTGGACTTCATGAAGTTTGCTTTACATGTGCAGATATGCACTAGTAAGATTACTCAGTAGATTTCTAATTCAGCTTCTTCTGTGTAGGAGCAAGTTCTTGAGAATCCTGGCCTTGCACTTGAAATGTAAGAGACCATTTTAGTTGCATATATTCATCCATTTTCTTACTATGAAATTTGAGAATACATTTATTTGCCAGTTTGATTTTATCATCATTATGGAGGGCTCATGTTTCTAATTTCTTCTACAGGCTCTTGAATTGTTAATGTTAACTCCTACTGAACTCAGCTTCGTTCTCTAATGGAGAGACAGCATTCTGATCTGTTAAAGATATGTTCTTTGGGAATGGAAGTCATAACAACGTACAACTCATTACAAAGGGACGGAAAAGCATTAATGCAGAAGACAGATGGTAAATAATAGTACAAGGTATTTATCTTATTATTTCTTAGTTATAGTTGTATGGAGTGATAGTTATAGAATTATGCAATTGATTTAAGTTCTTCAGTGAAGCATTAACTGTTTTGTCATCTTCAGAGCTCTTGCTTTTCTTTTACACCTGACACAGTCAAGTTGGATGAACCTGGACATATTTCCCACTGTGTATCAGCTAGAACATTCCTGTGTTTGCAATTTACTTGATAGTTCCTGGTATCCTGGCCAGTTGTGTATACAGACTGCTGCACACAACATTATTTTTATGAAATACAGAAGTATGTTGATATGAAATGATTGTAACAGATACTATCAGATAATCACGTATGCTGCAAGCTACCTTAAAACGCATTTTTTATATATAGCTGCAGTGTCTGATACATAGCTATTGTGCAGCTGATTAGCTGTGGTGAGAAATTACTCATTCCCCTGTATTAACTACACTGTTTAACTATGTGGTTTCCACCAATCAGTATGAAGTATGCCAACTTTGTTTAGCCTGTGCACTTGTGCAATGATGAACAAGTAATGCATAAAACAAACCCTCCTACCTAATCAAACATTCCTCAGAGATTTGAAAACAGAAACAAAGGGTAAATCCATTCATAGACTATAATGGTAAAACAAAATAAAATTTGACATATGTATATGGAAACTATGAACACATGATGTGAATAATTTTTTTCAACAACAACATGTTTGAATTATTAATAAATGCAAAAAATATGTTGTAACACAATATGGAACAATTGGAAGGATATATTTCTTTAGAATCACAAAGGTCAGGAAAGATCTCTATTGAATCCAAACACTATATATTTTTTCCTCTCTTGGTTTGCATTTTAGCCTTTTCAAATGTCTCTCTTATTGTGAAACACTGCCATGGCTATAGTTGGGAGAAGTTTTCCTTTTTGATCCTTGAGCCTGTAGTACAATTTTCTTCTCTGAATACATAACAAATGAAGTTTGTTAACTTCAGGGTGTGAAACCTGTATTAGTCTTCTCAACCAGAGGCGTTAGCTGTTGATGAACAATTCTCTATAGAGAACTGTACAGTTATCAGGAAAGGGCTTACTCTTAATTTTGTCATACATCCTAGTTGTCAGCTTATTTGATTTTAAGATAATTGATGGGCCTCTTTATGGGTATATTTTTTCTTAGTCATCAAGATAGCTCAAAATATTTGATAAGAGTTACTTTACAGGAGAGTAGTAAATATCGACAGAATGAGATACCAGATTTTTTTTCTTGGTCTCTTTCTCTTAAGATTCGAGCAAGCACAGGTCTTGCAGTTTTGATGGGGGCTGTGGTGAGAGAGTACTGCAGTCATTTTCACTGTTGGCTGCACATTGGTTAGGGGCCGATATCCTGCCCTTCTCTACAATTCTTATTGACTTCACTGTTTGCTGTGTGAGCAGATGAAGTACAAAATAGTCATCAGCTTAAACATCATATATAAATAAAATTTTAAATTGAAACCATCACAAACAAGTCAGAGTAAAGACAACATTGAGCTCTTACGAAAACCATGCGAGTGAACAATAATGCCAGCTTTAACTCTGAATTCCCAGTTGTATGTTGGCTTGTACCCCAACCTTAACATTAATTGGAAGCTTTTCTGCATTTCATCTCCTCATTTACAAAAAATCTTTGCCGAAAGGTTATATAAAACTCATTATTTACCTGAGTGACCAGGAAGGCTCTCAAAGTGCCATTCCAAGCTCTCGGGTGAATGCTTATTTATAGTTTTTTAATAGGCATTCATTACCTGATGAATTGGAAAGACTTTTTGAACCAGTTCCTGTCTATTGGTTAAATACAGATTGATAACTTTTTCTTAAAAAGCTTATTATTAACTAGATAAGCTCATCACCTTTGGATTTCTAAAGTGGTGATTAGTTTTAGCTTCCAAGGGCTTATTCAACATTTTCACTAGTGTAACTGAAATTTTACCCAGTGGGCCACATATTCTGGAAATGAATTATAGCATTGCAATGCTTGCAGAGCATGGACTGCAGAAGTAACATGGACCCATTTGCACAAAGAAGATGTGCTCCAAGCCTATGTATTTGATCATACATTGACTAGTCCATGGATGGGGCGCAGAGCATGGGAAAGGGTGTAGCAAATTTTAAAATGCCCACGAGCTTGGAAAAGGTGTTAGGGATTTTCATGCCTTAAAGGACATAAGGCCCAGTCATCTTTGAGTTTCACAGGTTTTGTTTGGTGTATCAGTCACCTTCTGAGGATTTGCTTCTAGCTACACTAGAGAAAAAAAAAAAAAAACAACCAACAAAACAAACAAAAACAAAACCCTCTCTGCATTTTTCACAAATGCAGTTTGGCAGTGGATGCTTAGAGCTGAATGTAAGCTGTCTCTGTGAGGATGGCTGGTTACCCCATACAGTGGTTACCACTCTGTGAAGTGAGATCTATCCTGTCCCAGCCATTCGACCCTCAGCAGCGCCACGGGCAATGCTTGCTTGGCATGGCTCCAGCACACAGGCAGCTCCAGCTCCTTACCCACCTCTGCAGCTGTTAGCACATCTGTAGGATTTCAGAATGACAAGTCCTGGCTTACAGAGGTGTAAAACAACATGGCCATACATGCTCATGCCTTGTGATCCTTGAGGGCTCTTTCAGTTTGTAATTTATATCCTATAATGACACTCTTATATAGCATCTGTTACAACTTAAATTCAACATAAAGATGAAATGGCGTAAGAAGAAAAAAAAAAAAAAGAGCCCTGAACTTAAAAAATTCTTCAAAAAGGGGTAGCTTGTTTGAATTCTCTAGGACTTTAATTCCTAAACAGGCTTGAAAAACTGAAACAACCTTTTGCAGCTTCACTATTGATTTTATTATTGCTTACTTGTAGGATGTGAGAATACCTGGGTTTTCAGGCTTTTTTCCCTTACAACTGCCATTTTTCTCCAATTGCTTTTTTTTTTTTTTTTAACTTGGAAATTTCAGTTCTGTTCACAATTTTTCTCCTCCTTGGAGTGGAGAAAAGTGGTGAGAGGGAGTGGTGGTGAATGCTCAAGAGACAGCAGATCTTTCTCATCTTTTTGAGTAGAACAGGTTTTCAACCATCTGATGAAAACACCCACACTTTTGTCTTACTTTCCAGTTGTTTCAGAGAGATGGATTACCTGTGATTTCATCTGATTATGCATAGATTCTTTAAAAAAAAAAAAAAAAAAAAAAAGACCTAGATTTCTGATATAAAATTAGTAGCTGGGAAAAAAAAAAAACAAAACATTAGGTGAGAAAACTGAAAATAAATACCAAAAGCCTTAAAGCCTTTTGAACTTAGCAGAGAGAACAGAAATAATAAAGGCCATAGTGCAGTTGTTCTTTTACATCACGTTTGCTGTTAAAAAAAAAAATAGATGGAAATGTCTATCTTAAGCATTTAAAGTATTATCTTTTAGGAAACCAGTTTTGTGTTTGGTTAAGAAATCCTTAAAATCTCATTTAAAAGGAGGTAAGCAAAAATAATTATACTCTTTGCCTCCCTCTGCTGGCTGTGCAGACAGAGTTAATTGGCTTCATGTCTTGTGACCCTCTGATTTGAAGCAGGTAGGTTGATTGTAGCGGTCTTAGTTTCAAGTGTGGATAGAAATAGGTGGGGAAACAGCTAAATATGAACAGAATTATGGAAACAGAGGGAATTTAGAGAGAAACAGCAAGTCTTTATTTTTCAGGCTTTAAATTATGAGAAACATGTTTGTTATTAAGGAAGGTCCCTTAACCTCCCCTGAACTCATATTCTGGACTGGTTTATATGAGGACGGGAGAGTCACACGCATTTTCTTTGAAGAAAGGCCAGGTGCTGAGGTATAGCAACAATATTTTGGCAGGAAAATGGCAAATCAAATCCAACTGTCCAAGAGGGCTGGATATGAGCAGAGCTGAACAAATCTTTGTGTGTACACACATCATTCAGGTGCTTTGCATTACACAGAGCTCTCCACTTCATCAGTTTTCAGATGTTCTGCTCTGCACTGGTGTCACTTTGTACTGATGCGTATTTTTCAAATACATATCACAGAGCAGTCCTCTGTCCCACACCCAGAGCCTCTGCAGTTCTCTGGGGACATTGCTTACATCCCTTTTGATGTTCAGTCTCTCCTGTGAGGAGGTGAGGTAGTTCTCTCTGGGGGACAGAGCAGGTGGAGCAGGGCTTCCCGTTGGGATGTCATTTGTCATGCTCTCGGGCACCGGACTTTAGAAGATGTTTATGGTTCCGTGCCAGCATACCTAGAAAGGCACAGTGCTCTGCTCTGTTTGTAATTCTAGCTTTTTGGGTCTGTGTAGCAGTGGCATCTAATAAGGATTCAAGGATTATTATTTTTTCTTTTTTTAAATAAGACCCACGGGGTAGTATCCCTGGGGTATGGGAAGCAGCAAGGGGCCTGGGGCATGCCATGCCTGCTGGGCCTCCGCAGCTGCTGGGTGAGAGGGGCTGCATTTCAGCTTGGTGGAATATAGCTGCTTTTGGAGAAAAAGCTGTGGGTAAGCTCTGCCCCAAAACCTGTCTCTCAGTGCTCTCCCTTCCCAGGTGGCCAGGACAGTGGCAGAGTTTCTTGGCTGCTGGCTGCTACAGCTTTGAGGCGCTGCCACCTTGACTGTGAGGCTCCAGTGCTGGGGACATTGTGCCAGGCTGCGGCATCCTGGCATGGCCCAACCAGGGGGGACAAACAGGGCCATCATGGCAGGTGTTGGCTGTGAACAGCCACCTCCTGGGGATGCCTGGGGCCAAGGATGCTGCAGATGGCAGCTGCTGAGGTAAGAAGGGAGATGCCATCTTTAAAGCCACCTCACGGTGCAGCCTTGTGTGGCACTACCAAGGAGTGCTGCCTTCAACAGCTGTATTCTTTGGGGAAACGGCTCCAAAAGTGGGAACATGCAGTCTATCATGAATTGCTGATCTCTGAGATCCTCCTGAAATATCCTAGACCTCATGAAATCCCCCTCGCAACACAAGACAGGGTATTTGAGTCCAGACACTGGCATCTACCTAATCAGCTGCAGACAGGGCAGTATCAACAAACTTTTAACAAATGATAAACACACTGCAGGGTTCTTTGCTGATGGTACCCAGAAAGAGCAAGATATTTTCCAGCTTTGAGTAGCACCATCCCTGTATGAAGAGCTCACTGCTTATAGGTAAACATCGGTATAACAACTTTAATTACTGTGCTGTGGGGCTTCAATTGTGAAACCATAGTTTAAAAGGTAAGATATAAACATTTTCAGCAGGTCTTTAAAATCACTGTTTAGTTGTTTTCTCTAGGCATTTATCTGCATATTTTCTGATAGCACAAAGGCCTAAATGTGGTGAGGAGAGCACCTGAGAGCTGAGGTGGGAGCTGCAGGGAACCAGAGTGGCATTTTGGTGCTCATCAGTAGGTGCAAGCAGCCTGAGTGCTGGGGTGAATCGTGAGGTTATAATCATAAGAAGCCCACAGTTTGCTGGCTGATCTCTGGAACCTGGATGGAAAGAATTTGGAGAAGTTCAAGAGGAAAGAGTTGAAAAGGTAGAATATTTATTAAATTAGTTGGGTAAGAAGAAACTTGTACCCCCAGAATCATTCCTGGCTCTGATTTCAGAGAGAAGATCAAATAGAATCTGTTTTAAATAGCGCTGACATCCTGAGAACAGGTTACATGTGAATTTGCTGCAAGAGTAAGGTCAGTGCCAATGCACTTTAAAGTTGAAGTTCAGCCATCACTTTGGATATTTTTTCCAGTATGTTCTCTTCTGGGTCAATCATAATTCCTAATGATTATAGCTGGGAAAGTACACCTGTGGTACTAATCTCATGTAAATTTAAATGCTAAAGTTTAAATCTTGGAGCAACAGTTGTCTCCCCATCTTCTATCTTCTGCATGTACTAAGACTTACTGCACCTTTCATTCTTGCTCTTTCAGAGAATTTCTGAGCCCCTGTTGTGCTGAATGGGAGTCAGAATTATGTCCTGCATGGGGTTATAAAAGCTGTATCTTTATTCTGGAAGCAGAATTTACTTGATTCCACTAGGTGGATCTATTGAGAATATTGTTCACTATTTAATATAAAATATGTCTTTTGCTTTGGGAAAGGGAAAAAACACTTAAATATTTATTTTTATTTTTATTTTTATTTTTATTTTTATTTTTATTTTTATTTTTATTTTTATTTTTATTTTTATTTTTATTTTTATTTTTATTTTTATTTTTTTTTACCATTTTGCTTAGATTTTTACATTCAGTAGAAATACAAAGGTAACCACTTTTGTCTATAGAAAACTTCAAAGCTAGGTCTCCAGCCCGTCTGTCTCAGTAATACTTGGATGGACCATTTAATTCCAGTTTCACCCTTGCTTTGGGAAGAAAGAAAATATCAGTGTTGTTAGGATTATGAGAGAGATCTGTGCCCCCACACAAGATACTGCTTCCATTCCACATCTTCCTGGCGTCCGCTTCATACTTCCTCTTATATTCTTTCTTAATGCCTGTGATTTGACGAAATGTTGCAATGACTGTGACAAAAAGTAGCCAAAATAAATTCTTGGCCTCAGTGTATGCTTTTAATGGATTCACCAGCTTTTTGGACATCTGACTTGGTGACAGTTGACTGCTACAGCTGAGGATGCAAATGTATCTCCTAAAAAATGAGGTCGTTTGTTTTCATTTAGTTTTTTTTTTTTTTTTTTTTTTTTTCCCCTAAATTCTGAACACCTCTACTTCTGAATCCCCATGATGATGACACATAATATTTGCTGATCAAACCTGTTTAGTGACACTTATTTTGGCTGTGGTCCCTCGGAAAATAGACAGCTTGTTCAGATGGGTTCTCTCTCTGGTCTGTTTTGAAAACTGGGATCTCAAGGTCCTTTTTCCAGAAAGCTTCTTTACACAGTCTGTACAAGTGGGAAAACCTTCATCCACCTTGTCAGTTTGCTGGGGTTTTGCCCAGGAAACTCCTATGTTTTTAACAAGCATTTTGGAAGGGGTTTCCCTTTTTCCTGCGAAAGTGTTTTATTTATGTCTTTTTGAACCATGCTTCAGCGACTTTCTTGCTGGATGACTTGTGTTTTCGCTGGCTCAGACTGCCATGTAGATCGCACCACCTGTTCCAGAGTTTGCTGAAACATTTACTGTAAGTTTTCTGAAATTCCTTATGTAAAGTCCCTGCTATGAGATGGCTCCTTTTATGAGCTTTTCCTTATCAATATTAAAGACCTGATGTTCTGCTCTTCCTCGGAAAAGAGACCCCCCGTTCTAAAGGCACTAAGCTTTCAGTGGGCTTCTGCAGCCTTTGTAAAAAGGATGCCCACTTGCTTATCACCTCTCTTTAGGAAGGAAATGCTGATCACACTTTTTAAGAACAAAGGCAGGATTATTCCTCATAAAGCAAACAATTTATAAATATTTAAATATATAAAGCTAATGTTTCTCCCTTACCCATTGTGTAAATTACTGTAGGACTATTTGTATTTTGTTACTTCCCTGTATAAAGCCTCATAAAATACTCCTCACAACTCTCCTCTTACCTGAGTTTTTTTGTTGGGTTCATCAAAGTTGTGAGATTTGGGTTCTTCTTGCTTTTTATTTATGTCTGCCTGAAATAAGAGCTTCTGAAGCCCTGTCATTTCACAGAGGTGGAAATCACAAGGAAAGATAATGTTGCCTGGCCAAAACCCTTAGCTCTTATTTTCTCTCATGCTCCTTTTCAAGGTTTGACACATCTGTATCCAAGAGCTTCCACTGCCCGAGAAGATGCCCACTGTTAAGCAAGGTACATTTCTTCTGCTCTTTCGTTCTTCCTCCTGTAGTGTTTTTGCCAAGTTAAACCAGATAGAGTATTCCTGCTTATGCACAGAAGAGGTACAAAAGGGAATAAAACCAACCAGAGAAATTGGAGAAGTAGCTATGGACAGTAGAGCCTCTGCACCAGTGAGGACGTGAAGACTTTGTAGAGAAATTATCTTCCTTTGGATGCAAAAGGAGAAGAAAGTAATACTGGAGGGCAGTACAGAAGTGCTAGTGGTGTTGAGGACATGAGGAATTCCAAGAAAGATTGGAGCAAAGTCTCCCTGAGCTCATGTCTGAGGTCTTCTAAATCCCATCTATCCAACATTGTCTAGAAGCCTAAGCATGTCATTGAGTCAACACAGTTTTGGGAATTCTTGTCTCTATGGATGTACTCAGCTCACAAACATACATTATCTCATCAGGCTCCATTCTGGGGAAAGGCTGGCTATCCCAGCCCAAATAACCATGCTTATGATGCCCCGGGAAAAAGAATTTTGGTTGGTCATCTTCATAACGCCCTCCTCTGATAACACCATTTCTTGTAGAGTAGCCTCCTCTTCCAGACTTTGAGGAACTTTTGGTTGACTTGTTCTTCCTGTGGAGTTGAGTTGGATGATCATCTGTTGACTGGGGGCAAACAAAAATTGACTGAACGTTCACCAGTAGTGCATCACAGTCTTTGCTGTCAGCTCAGTGAGGGTTTAGTACTTATGTTCAGCTTCCTGGGATGTGGTTCCTAATCTCTGTCCACTTACAAATTTCTGGAGAGAAACTTCTGTTCCCTCCAGAACTGAAAGGGGAGGATAAATATATTAATTTTTGCAAGGATCAGAGTCAAAGTCTCCATCCTCACTCTTTGTTTTCACTCTGCTAGCTGTCGTTAAAAAAGCATCAGGCACTTTTACCCAAGGAACAGGAAATCCCAGTGAGATGTCTCAAGCTCCTCTGCTGTCAGTTGCTGTTTCACCTATCTCTAGCCAATATTCTTATCTTTGTCTCAGGAAAAAGAAACATGGGGTTTTCCTGAGCTTTCATTCTTCTGTAACTCTTTGTGCAATGCTCTCAAATCTCACGCCTGCCAGGACTCCAGGTGCCTGATTTGGCCCTTGTGTCTGAAGTGCAGTCACCTCCTACGTTGAACTGTGAAGCCCTAGGTCATGGAAATCATAAGGTGAAATCTGATATTAAACCAAAAAGGTATAGCTTATTCCTTTATGTGACTGCTAATAATGTTCAGCCTTGACAGGGTTAAAAGGCAACATCCATTTCCCCATTATCTTGTTTAAAAAGTGCCTTTTTTAAAGTCCATATGGCGACTTCCTTTCGACCTGCTTTCCCATCCTCGTCTCTTTGTCAGGGCTGTCACTTATAAAGAATCACTTGACTTACAATAACAAGTTCAAAAGAAGACAGAATATAATCAGTTGATCCACGAAGAATTGAAATAAAGAACACCCCCACTGCTCCAGTTATCATTCCCATAGAGATAGTGATATTATTGATGTGATTGCTATGCTAATTTCTATAGAAAAAACTTGTATTTTGGAATTTGTTCAAAGAGAATTTCAGACACATCAAATTGGAAAATGCAGAGTGAATTCCTAAACTTTTTAGTATAGGCATGGGAATCTTTTCTTCTTCTTCTTCTTTTTTTTTTTTTTTTTTTTTTTTAACATTGAATAGCTCTGAACAACTATTTATAAACTTCCTTTAAAAATCAATTGGAAAATATGTTGCTAATTTTTCAGTTGTTATAGAAAGTTAATTTACTGCAGTCCCAGGGAAAAAAAAAAAAAGTCCTAGAGTACCTATAGAGTTATTAATATCATCCCTCTGCCCTGCAAGTGGGATTGGACCACGGAATCCAGAAAAAGAGGCTAAGGATTATAAAAGATGGGTACGCTTAAGTGCAGTGTTTAGGAAGGGCTAATTAATCTATACCCCTTCCTCTGCAATTCCATAGTCCCTCTGGGAATTGCCACAGACATAAACTTTTTTTTCCTTCTTTTTCTTGGACTCCTATTTTAACCAGGAGGTTTCAGCTTGTGATGTTATGCTTTTTATGTAGTAAACTGATTTAAAATGTATGCCAGTCATCTTCAGGGAACTCATTTCAGTCAAGATGAAACTAGTCTTACCTGAATCAATGTTTTAAGTGTCCCTGTGGCTCGGCATTTTGAATAATCAATCTGTCTCCATCGCTTCTTAATCATGCGCATCACAGTCTTTTTTATTTGTCAACCCTTTCCGATCCTGGCTTTTTGTTATTAACATGCCCCTAATGTCACATGCGAGCCTTTTCTTTAAAACAAGCTGCTCATTGGTGTATTTTGATACTTTTTATTATTACTAAATCTTTTTTCCCATAATTACACCACAATCATTATATAATCCCATAACAAAGAGTCTATTGAGGCACCATGCTTTTGTCAACTATGGGACACAGAATCCATAATTGCATTATTCAGCTTCTCTCTCTCCCCCCCCCCCACCCCCCCCCTTTGTAGAAACACAACCTATTTCACCAGTCACATTTGCACCTTGTTTGCTCGGTTATATATTATTTACTAAATCGTTGCCCTGCGGATAAACCTTGTAAAGTTGCTTTAAAAAAGTTATTTGTTTGATAATTAAGTCCTGAAAACCCATCGTTTAATGATTATTCCGAACCCATAAGGCAGAGAACCTCCATGACGTTTTTCTCTAAGTTTAATTACCGTATGCTAATTTCCTTGCCTACTACGTGATTAATTAAAATCATATTTTCATAATCATTTGGCACTAGTATTGTTTTAGAATTATCATGATCCCCTAAATAGTGTATGTAAATAAAGTCGGCTCTAATGGAAAGAATCAAAATGCAACGCTGAGGACCTTTATGTGTTTGTATGCATGCGATTGGCAACATAACTGGCTTATTTACATTAAATACGCCACAAGGTTACAGTGCAGATCAACGTCACTTTATCGCTGATTACTTCTCTTAACCGCCGGAGCGGTGACTGATGCTCCGGTCCCCCGTCCGCCCAGCTTTCCCCGGGAGTTTTTTTCGGGAGCCGCAGACTTTGCACACTTTCGGATCAGGTACGGGGGGCGCCTCGGGGAGCCCCCGGGGGGGCGCGGGGCGCGGGCGGAGGCGCGGGGCGCGGGCGCGGGCGCTGCGCGGGGGCTGCGCGGCGCGGGGGCTGCGCGGGCCGGGGGCTGCGGGGCGGCGCGGGCTCCTCGGGGTGTTTACACGGGCTCAAGGTCACGACCAAGCCGCGCCGTGTTAAATGGTTTCTTAGTTGCCAGACAGGGAGAAAAAATGGACGATCGCAGACCATTCTTTGTAGATTATTATATCAAGGGTTCAGCTTTTGGCTCATCAAAGCTAAATGCCGCAAGACCTATCTAGTTGCTGTGAATTATGCCAAGACGACAATGGAGTGCTTTTTTAATGGTACAATGCATTTCACCTACCAGATAGGGGGAGTCCACGCTGAGAGATGGGGATGTCTTGTGATGTTGGGTGATCGGTATCAATGAAGGGGGTGATTCTGAAAAGAGACAGATTAAAATAAAGCGCTCTCTGCCCGGGATGTGCTGGAAGCAGTTGGGAGGGCTACCCGGAGCGGGCGGCCGCGGCAGCCCCGCGCCACACTTTTCCCCCTCCGCACCAGAAAATGATCAAGTCAATCATGTGGACATGCTTCATTATTCATTGAACACAATCTTTTACAACGCTCCGTTTACGTGCGGGAGTTTCTTCTACGCTTTGCTTTAAATTTGAAGGTAAGAAAGACAAAGGTAAAAAGGGGGTTTTGGAGGATCCGGGAGGCTCCCGCGAGCCGGCAAAGAGGCTCCAAAGTCAGTCCGGAGTACGGTTCGCTTTTGTTTTTTTAATTTCTTTTTAATCATCGCAACGGGGCCTGCGTTTTCCACCGCGATTAAAAAAATACGGTATAATTAAATATCCATAGCAGTGACGTTTGCAAGCAGGGCTGTCAGGGGAAAAGCAGAAAATAATGAAAGGAGCGGAGAAGCCATTGAATGGCGCTATAGAACTTAGCCTGAAGAAAACCCGTACGTTTTGCCTCTTTCTCGCTCGTTTCTTTTCGAACCGTTACTTCGCGGAGCGGAGCCGGGCGGGCGGGCGCGGGGTGCCTCGGCCGGGGCTGCCCTCCGCACGGCGAGCCGCACCGCCCCTGCCCTCAACTCGCCCAGAAACTTTGTGTTTTCGACGGCTGCCGCCGAGCAAACTTTGCCGAAGTGACTTTAACCGCGGGCCCCCCTTCCTCCCTCGCTTTCCCCCCTCCCCCCCCCCCGCACCCCCCCGAAGGATCCCGGCTAATCGCGGTGTAATTTGTAAACTCCCCCCCAACCCCCCCGCTCCGCTTTTTTTTTTTTTTTTTTTTTTTTAAATCAAAGTTAGCTGATGCATACCATGTGTCAAACTTGTGAGATTCAAGTGCCTAAGAGACCTGCCATTTTGTGCTCTAATCGACCTCTTATGAATAGGAGCCGTGCATAATGCTGCGAGGAGCGTTGTGACATTCAAGTAGGCACTAAATGTCAGGCCGGGTCTCAGCCCGGCGGGGGGAGCGCAGCGCCCGGCGGGGAGCGGGAGGCACCTGCCAGCCCGCGCCGGGCTTTGTCAGCGCCCGGAGAAAGTAACAGGTTAAGGAGGAAACTTAAATGGCACCGCCGGGGGGAGCGGCCCCATCCTCGGCGGCGGCGGGCGCGGGGCTGCGGGTGCGGGGCCGGGAGGCGGGGGCACGGCCGGCGACGGGATTAGCGGGGGGGTCGGGAGGGGAGCGGGGGGGAAGGAGAGGTTCTTTGATGCCGCGTAGGAAAGAATCCAGATTTTAATGCGCCCATCTGTTGCAGTTTTGCAAATAATTAATATATGTGTGTGCGTGTGCGGGAGGGAGAGGGCTGGAGGCAGCGGTGACGCCCGTGAACTTTAAACGCAAAATAGAAGGTCGCGGAGATTTACGCGTCGTTCGGAGGGTCCGCGGCTCCCGCCCCGAGGGGCTCCGGCCCAAAAGTTACTCGGGGCGGCCGGGCCGCGGGGCTCGGGGCCGCGGGTGCCGGCGGGGCGGGGAGGAGAGCGCCGGCCGCCGGGGAAGCTCCGGCCGCCGCCCGCGGGAGCGGGGCATTGTTGGGGCCGGGCCGGAGCCGGCGCCGGCGCGAGGCGGGGACGCGGCGCGTCACATCCCCGTTCGCTCCGGCCGCCGGCGGGGCTCGGTGCGGGGCAGGAGCGGCGCGGGGCGCGGCTGCCGTCCGCCCGGCTGAGCGCTCCGCGGGGCTGCGCTCCCCCCGCCGCCGCCCCCCCGTGCAGTTTAAAATAAATCCAACAGGGGCCGTGTTTGCTGAGCTGATCTGACCGCTTGATACAGATAGCGGCGGCGGCGAGCCTCCCCGCTTATGTGGAAAAAGACTATTTTAAGTGTCATAATTAAGTTTAGAAGCCTTGTTTGGGCTCATTCACTGCTCGAAATAAAAAGGACTGGCTGCTTTTAGACCCTTTCTGAAGGGGTTGGCGAAGCGCCTCTGCACGTTTGCTCGGAGAAGAATGTTTTCTTTTCTAGTTTAATATTAGAAACTATATTTTTACTCGTTTAAACTGGATTTGATTATTCCTGCGGAGGTTTTTTTTCTTTTTTCCTCTCCCCCCCCCCCCCCCCCCCCTTCCCTATCACTCAAATCTTTGTTCATTGTTCATTGACTGGGGAAAGGCTGCTTAAATGTACGGAGAGAGTGGGGAGGCCCCCTCGCTGGTTTGATGTTGAAATAGTAAACCTGAATGAGGAGGGTGGCTGGAAAAGTGGACATTGCAGCTTTAATTAACTTCAAGATGCTTCGGCGAGGACCAGAGCGTAGTAGTGACGTTGCCTCATAAATCTGCCCAGTGCCGTGCGTTGCATTGAACTATTACAGTATCACCGTCATGCTGAATATTCACTACCTATCCGGGAGCAGATTTGCATAATTGGATCTTTTTTTTTTTTCTTTTTCTTTTTTTTTTAATGAAACTTGTTTGCAAAAAAACAAACAAAACCAAAAAAAAAACCAAAAGCCCAAGTGAAAACCGCGGCGATCTGCATGATTGTAAGGGGTTCAAACATATCCGAAAAGTAAGTGACCTGCATCAGTACATCAATAGGTTAAGTGCAAATAAGATGAGAAGTGCTTCTGAAAGCTGTACATTCCCTACGTGGTCTCTTGGGTTATTTCTCAATAGCGGGATTTTTTTGTAGCCTCAGGGATTTTAGGTTTTCTGTCTGCTTTCATAACTTTTTCCCTCACAGTCCTCATGCAAGGTGAGGCTTCGTGCGGTGCCTGCGTACCTGCGGTGGGCTTTGGGAAGGAAATAGACGAGCAGTTGGCGATGCGTGGTGTTGGAGCTGTATAATTACACTGCTGTGAAGGGAGATGTGCGTTGCTGTTGTGTTGCTGATCATCGCGCAGATCTTCACGGAGTACTTGGGAATATTCAAAGATTGCGTGTGTTCGCGTATGCTGAAAAAACTGACTTACTGAACTAAGCTGCTACTTCATAAATGATAGAGGCAAGGAGTTTTTTAATGCGTTTCTCCCCTCCCGTTTCACTGAGGATGAAGATTACCGGAGTAATTAAAAATGCCAGGGATTTTTAGAGTGAATTTGCAGACTATACGTGAAAGCCATCCGCTCCTATCCGAGGGGCTGGCATGCAGGATCGCAGGTTTGGGTCAGGCTCGGAAGTATTTTGCAAAACGAGATTCTGGGCTTTCAGATACTGTGGGGACAAAGTTGTGAGCAGAGGCGGCCGGCGGCTCCTGCCTGGAGCAGCGACCCGTGGGGACGCGGAGCGGGAGCAAAGGCTGCGTGCAGCCCGAGCCGTGCCGGCCGCCCCCCGCGCCCAGGGCTGCTTTAGTTATGATGTCATTCTGATAGTGGAGAGCAAATGTCTCCTGATTCTGCCATTAAACGCCTGGCTGATTTGCCTGATAATGATAGCATTGACGTCCTGCTCCTTGACAAATGCAAGCCCTATGAGCCCTATGAATTAACTTTTTTCCCATAGACGAGAGCTAGCTAGCTTTACGACTCATAAACGTAGCAGCACTTCTCTGACAGATTGCTTGGAACCTCGTTGCTTCTGCAGCAAACCCCTTCCCCAAAGCCCGCTCGCGTCAGGCTGCTCGTGCACCCCTGTGCGGTGCGGGCCTGATGCGTGAGCTGCTGAGCTCTCAGCACTTCCACTGACTTGGGATGGAGTTGTGGGGGGCCCGGCTGCTGTGATATTGGGGCCCTGTTCTCAGCTTTCCTTTTCTTTTGTTTTATTTTTGAAAGTTGGTCAGCTAAAGAGAGCTCTGTGATTTCTCGTCATTATAAAAATGCTTGTAAATAGCTTGAGATGTTTGTCCTGCTCTGTTCTGTTTTTTTCCCTTTCTGTTCTCCTTTTGTAATTAATCTTCTAGCGGATGCACTATTAATATTTTAATCTTTTGAACAGAAGAATCATAAATGAGTTGTTTAAAGTTTTCAGAATGTCGTAGAAAGAAAATGTCTCCAGTTGGTAACAAGTGCTTGGAGAATCGGCTGCTGTCTCAGCCCCTGCACTGGAAGGGAATCCTCCTGGTGCAGCTGATCCAGCCTGCAGCTGGGGACACTTTCCCTTTCTGCTCTGTCCTCAGATTTTGCTTGTGACTTTGAGTTTGTATCACTGCAGGTAAATGAAATTTAATATGATTTAATTTTTTTTTTTTTTTTTTTAAGTGCAACCGGCTTAAACTTTGTTTTCATTTGCTGTTTAAACGATGACAATTAACAGCTGCAGATGCAAGGAAGGCTAGTCCCTCTATTACATTTGCAGGGAACGCGTCTAAAATATTTGCATGCTCAAGCTGCCTTTTGCAAATGAGTTCCCGAAGATACAAGTTGCTGTGACGGAAATAGTGTACTAAAACACTTTTAATAATTGACTGCGTCTTTATCAATTGTAGCGAAGAAAAAGGAATTGTTCTATGGGCTTTTTGACTTCTGAACGTATTGGAGCTCTCTGATACTCAGCAAGTTGTCTGGTGCTGTCTTCACTGAAGACTTTTATGTAATGAAGAGGCTGATTGTCATATTTTTGTCCATGCTGGAGGCCAATAACCCAACCCATTCATTATCAGAAGAGAGTAGCCTGGAAGTTGCAACATCAGGACCACTGTTTTGCTTGCAGCAATAGAGTGCTGAGATTGGGAATTGTGATTTTCAGTACAGAAAACTGGAACATGTGGTTGTTTACCCGCTATGGGAATCATAGGTGGCCAGAGATGTTTGCATTAGCTCAGACATAGAAAATCCAGCAGCCCACTGGAATGGGTTGTGCTCATTCTTGGGAAGCACAAGTTTCAGCGGGCAAAGGAAAATCTGTAGGAGTCGTTTTGTATCATGTTTTGGCTTAAAGTTAACTTTGAATTGCACAGGTGTTTGTGGAGTGCTTTGCCTTAATAAATAAATAAATAAATAAATGGTTTTAGATGAACTTTATAAAAAATTGAAGAGAAAGCCATAAATAGATTTATTTTTACAGTTTGAATAAGGACAGCTACAGCTTTTATTATCTTCTGATTTAGCGTGTTTTGATGGCACTTGTAAGTAAATTTAAATTTTAATCTCTGAATTTCTCTCAGGTATGAGTAGATGTGTGTACGCTCTTCATTATTGCTAAGAGCAGGACTGTACCGAAAAGGCATTTTTATATCCTCTCATTCACACCTGGCATTTTTTGCCTTATTCTTTACCCCATCTTCTTTCGGGCATTTTGTGCATCTGTTTCAGAAGTGCAAGCAGTTTGGATTCAGGGAAATAGATGAAAGAATAGAATACGTCTCTTTTTTTTTTTTCTTTTTCTTTTTCTTTTTTAAAGAAACACAAATAAAACTTATTTCTGGCAACTGTAGATGAAAATCCAAATTTCTGTAGCAATGACACTCCGGGCACAGATATTCTCTGAACAGGAAAAAAGAAAGGGTTACTGGAAGAAAACATGCAAAAGCAAAATCATTCTGCAATGCTTAATTGGATGATCTTAAGGTTATGGTACAAACGTGGGTTCTGGTTTCCAGTTGCGCAGCCAAATACAGCATACAAACTTTTTATGAGGAAGTCACTGATCAGAATCTGACCTTGGATAGAAACGAGAAAATCATAATGATCTGAGGGGTGTTTGTTGCTTATCATGAAATAAATGAGTGGTGCTGGTCTGAATCTGAGTGGATCACAATAACTGCTGTGACATTTTTGCTCCTGTTGGCAGGTTAAGCAAGGAAGCCAGGCACCGAGTGAGAGATCTGAAGTATCTGTTCAGAGGTAGCAGCCATCAGGATGAGCAAAGAGGCATGGGAATAGGGTAGGGATCTGGGTTGCCTCTGCCCAACTGCACCAGCGCTGTGACTGAACGCACTCCCAGGGGGAAGCTGCTTCCAATATTCTGAATTTGGCACCTTTCCCTTATATTTAAATTCGCTCTAATTTTCAGGTGCATCTTACTAGATAACCAGATGCATCAAAAAAGCAAAAGAATTATAGAGCAGTAATTACAATTAGCCTTGTTGTCTGTTTTTTGAAAATTGCAAGATGGGGCCTTGAAAGTATTTTGAAATTTTTTTAGAGATCTTAATCTAAACACTCTATGCGAGATTGTTTTTTAAAGAGAAGGGTTCTTTAGGTCAAGCTGAGCTATATTAAAGACAAACAATTTTGTTAGAATCTATCTTTTAAACACAGATGAAGAAAACAGAACTAAAATAGCCACAGCAGTCTCAGTATCCAATCTTTTCTACATTTTGCATTGCAATATTTGAGAGTCCAATAACCGAACGTAGAACTAGGTAATTCCTCACAAGTATTTGTCATGCTATGAAAAAAGCAGTGCTGCCCATCATGGCAGGATGTGAACGGAGAAATCTTCAGGTTGCAGCGCCTGAAAATAATGTTGGCTGCTTAGATAGCACTGCTGTAGCATGGGGCGAGCAACAGAGCTGGCTGCTTTGACACCGGCTGCTCTGCGAGGCGTTGGTGTCCAGCTGTCCACCTGTGGCATCTCAGGCTTCCAAGGGCAGCCAGCGCTTGTTGTGAGGATAGAGGTTGGTGGTGTTTCTCTGTGCTCCGCAGCTCCGGAGATCAGGCAGCGGTTATCCAGGTGGGCTTCCCACAGTGCCAGGGGAAGGCTGCTCTGGAAGATGTGGCCCTGGCTCAGTTTTCTGGACAAGAAAAGAGAAGCAAGAGAGGATGAAAAGAAGAGTAAGAGCTGCCTGCTGTGGGCTGCACAGTGATGTGGGAGAGCCTGGCACAGGGGAGCTGCCTGCGGCTCCAGCTCAGCCACAGGGCATTCAGGGGAGCCTTTGGCCTCAGGTTGGTCAGGGCACTACGCTGCAGAGGGATGAGTGGCAGCCCTGCTCGTTCCTTTCCTAATAAGCTGATCTCAGCCTTAATACAAATTTTGTTAAAGCTTCTTTATGTTACTTCTTAACATCACGGTAAACACCATTAAAAACTTTCCATTTTATGCCTTTGGGATGTGCTGTTACTGTCACTGTGGATCTTTGCGACAGGTGGGAGCCGTGCTGTACTTACGGATGTTCGGGAGGGGTCCCTACCACATACCACCATCCACTTGGTCACAGCCACATGCATCACTTCTCCAGCAGTCCCAGCCCCTGCTGATCCAGGAGTTGCTCCTGGTACCCATGAGGTATTGCCGTGCTAGGCTGTAGGGCTGCCCTTCCATTTAATTTGTGCAGTGATACCACAGTTTGTGTTAATGTTGTTTTATTTCACTCTTGGAAGTTGCTCTCTATAGATCTGGTCAAACATTGTTACCATCAATCTTGTCACTGGAATATCAACAGCAGGTATAGATAAATACAGATATGTCCCTTTCATGTGAAATGTAAAAAAAGCGTGGATAAATAGGAAACTCAAGCAGAATTACTTCATGCAAAGGATAATAAACATATGGGATAAATTACTGGCAAGGAAAGGATAAATGAGTTCAAGGGAAGCCTAAGCTTGTTTTTTGAGAAAGAGCATGTGAGAGCTGGGGTGAAGAAAGCAAGGAGGTGTAAAGTCAGGTTTCTGTTAACATAGGCTAGCACGGTGGCCTGGATGCTCATGTCCCAATGTTTCTTTTGATAGTGCCACATGGGTGGTTACATTTTATTTTCATGTATGTTTGTTAACATTGGTTCTATAGGTCTACAAGTGTTTTTTTTCTTATGGGGTGAATAGCAATGTTAAAACATAGGGAGGTGCCAACTTTTGGTTCTTATATCAGTGTTTTTCAAGGGAAAGATGTGACGGTGAAGTATCTTACATTGATTGGAATGAATTAGGGAGAAATCTTGTCTTCTCTTGGGTAGGTTTACAACTGACAGAAGAGGAAGAAACTGTTTCTACTGTATGGACAAAGAGTTTTTGATAGGGGTTTGTCCTGGCTAAACCACTGGTGGAACAGTTCTACAAAACAAACAAACAAACAAAAACCATGATAATATTTCTTTTTCCTTTTTCTTTTCTTTTCTTTTCTTTTCTTTTCTTTTCTTTTCTTTTCTTTTCTTTTCTTTTCTTTTCTTTTCTTTTCTTTTCTTTTCTTTTCTTTTCTTTTCTTTTCTTTTCTTTTCTTTTTTCCACATGAGTTTGCATGGACATAACACTGGGTTTCAGTCTCTGAGATGATGTCTGAGTTTTTTGAACGCTGAGTGTTGACTCAGTATTGAAACTGCAGCTACAGGTAGCTTTTCAATGAACCTTTGTTTCATTGGAATGTACCCTGCATTTTTTATTGAACTGATGGGTCTCTTCACAGAGAAAAATGCATAAAGGTTAGAAAAAATTTTCATTGATTCTGGTGTGGTTTTTAGGATCCAATTCTGCACCTCTTTTTTCAGTTGGGGTAAGACTGAGTCCATAGAGAAAACCTCAGTTCCATACCAGGCAAGTTTCTTGTGATTTCTAGTTTCACCAGAAATAGAATGTGCAACTCCATTGGTTATAAACTTAGTACATAGCCCAGTGTTGTCAAAAAGCTGGTAAGATCCTGAATAAACTTTTTTTTTTTCTAGTTTCATGATTTCAAGTACAAAAAGAAACCCAACCTTTTAGAGTTTATAAATGCAAAGGTTATGGTCTGTCCAAAATTGAAATATATAATACAATGACTTTATTTACCTTTTAAAGAGATCTATTCTTCATTGATTCATTGAGATTTTGCTATAGGAGTGTAATTTCTCCTAGGGCTAATAAAATAACTAGAAGAAGATAACCTAACATCTTTATTAGTACCATAATACCAGCTAAGAAGACTCTCCTGGACTAAATACTCCCTTCTTCAGAATTTACTACAAAATTTCTTATAAAATAGCTTAAATATTTTCAAATATCCTTGACTGTTATAAGAAGAAGAATTTGAACATCTTTCTTTTCTTGAATATGGAAATCCAAATATATGCGTATATATATATATGTGTGTGTATCAGATGCGTATATGATTGATCAATGTGCTATTAGGTAAACGAGCAGTAGGAAATCCACAACCACTTCTGGATTAGAATTTCAGTCTATCAAATGTTTTGATAGAGTCTTTGGCATGCTAGGTACTTTCCAAATATAGAAGTATTGTTTCTGGCCAGAATGAGCTAGAATTTTCTTATTGCAGTTGAAAAATACCAGTTCATTAGTTTACAGCAACATGCTACATCTTCGAAGAATTTCTGAGGTCCACAATTGAATTTCTGCTCAAAATGAAAGAGCTGCATCTCTGCTCTTCGTTATGGACTGGTGATTATGAAATGCACCTGGGTTGCTGGAGAGCTGGAGTCAGATTGCTCCTCCCATATCTGATTTGAATCAGCTCCTTCAAATCAAGTTTCTCACATCCCAGGTGAGTGCTCTAATAACAGCTTTGGCTCTCCCAGGGTGGGTCTTTTGAAGTTCCATCTTCAGGTTATTCTAATTTAAGTAATTGTTTAATGAGTCAGGAGAAGACTGATTCTTAGCTTGAACATTCAAGTGTGATGTGAGAGGCTGGGTCTGGCTTTGTTTGGTTGCAGATTCTTCTTCCTCACGTTGCTGAGTACGATATGGTGAGAATCCTGATATTTTTAATGTTGTTTTACTGTTCTCTTGAAAAGTTGGAAAAGGTTGTTGCTAACAGAATAGGAAGAAACTCTAAAATGGTTCACTATTTAGCTGCGTGTTTCTCCCAGAATGTTTTCAGTTCTATGATGATAGAAGTTAGTTGGTAAGGGAGCATATCTTGCAAAGAGTTTTTTTTCCTCAAAAAGGAGTTTTGTTGCTGTTGTTTTATTGTATGGATTGTGTATGTGAACAAAACTGATCCCTACATCCTTCTGAGATTTAAGCCTCTAGCTGTAGGAGGCACAACAGGTGTTGGGTTGGACCCTTTTATTGTAAATACCTTGGACCTTTCTGCAGATGTGGATGGTACTTTTCCTACTGCCAGGTGGGGAGAAATGCCCTGTAAATGCCAACAAATGCCTTAGAGAAACTGTGCTGTTAGTGCTTAGATTTCCTCATAGAGAAATCCACATGAGATATTAAAGACTTACAGAACTGGTAGGTTTTTCTGGTGGAATTTCTTAGGAGGGAGAAGAAAAAATATCTTTGTCTGTAGAAGAGGGATCCACAAAGAGAGGAAACCCTTCTTTCCTTGCAGTCAGAAATAGTAATTTTGATAGCTTCTGTCTCCTCTGTCTTTCATTCTTAACTTCTCTGGCAGATCCCATGCTGAATTGGTTGGTTCCCCTTCTGGCTGCTCTGCAACAGTGATGGATGGGAGCTAAGGGAATAAATATAGCTCTTAGTTTCAGTAGTAACCCCCTGCCAGACTTACACACAGAAACCTGGGAGGTCACTGCAGGGAGAGGGAATGGGTGATGCAGAGGTTGGGCAGGCTCGGATCTGGCTTCTCCAGCAGAGATATTCCTTTAGTCCCAGGCAAAGGGGAGAGGTGCTGCAGGAACCCATCATGTCGTCTTTTCTGCGGAGCTGATGGGATCTGTAGATATGGTTGAAAAGCGGTTACCATTGGCTGTGCAGTTTCCATGTGAGTTTATTAAATGTGAACATTTTAATATGTAAAAATAACTTCACCATTTTGTTATTTCCTTTTACGTATTTCACTCCGGTTGGAAAAATGAAATCAATCTAGTCAGCTTTTCATCAGTTTCTCTTTGGCTGTCATGCAGTTGCACAATGCTGCAGTGCTTGGCTAGCAAAAATGTTTACAACGAAAAATTGTTTTCAATGGGATTAAAAAAAGAACCATGGAAACATTTTTATTGGTCTTCAATTTCTGTGCAACTTTTAGTTTTTACAGGACCTCAGCTACATCAGCGACATTTCTTTGATTTTAAAATACTCTACTTTTTTTTTTATATGTGCATGCAGTGTGTAGCCAAGATACAATCCCATGTCGTGGTACAGAAAATGTGAGCCAGACTGTTGTTTAGGAGTTGGTTCAGAATCTGTGGAAATCCACGAGCACCTCATAGCTGACTTTGAAAGACTTCAGGTCAGACCCTTACTCAGCCACGTATGTGTAAATGCCTGGTGTAGTTGGGTGAAACCACTGCGTCATTTAGAACTGATCTGAGTTGCTGTCATCTGGCAGTGCTGTGGTGTCTCTTCCTAAAGCTTAGATAGATTTGGGGATATGTCTGCAACCCTTGTAGACCTTTACTGCCACTGTCACCCTGAGAAATTTTACGTGCAAAGAAGGCATAAAGTCATATTCTTGGTAGATAAACCATAGCAAGATACTTTGGAGTGAAGTACCAGCTGAAGGTTTCCTTTTAAATGTTTGTGATAAATGTTAGATGGTTTAGACTTTAGTTTATTTTGCTTTATGGTATAAATGGCAAAGAGCTATTCTAGGGAAACTGCCCATATTTATGGATACTGAAAACTGTGTCTTTTTCCTGAAGTGATAGTTTCTTGTGGGTATTGGTTGTTTTCCTCTCATGACTGTGCCTAGTCAGTGAAGGTTGATTGGCAAGATGATAAGGGCAGTGCTGTTTTCTTAACACTTTTGTACTGTATGAACTCCGGCAGTGTGAGGAAGTGCTGCAGCTTTCCAGGGGCCTCTGCTGCTGATAACGGAGTGATCTGATGGCAGCACCTGGAGCTTCTCTCACTGTTCTCAGGCTGCCTGACTTCCAAGCTACGTTCAGTGCCCTTCAGTTGCCAGCACCAACTCTTAGTAGTGGGGAGGAATGAGTATCGTGTGTTGCCTTTGGGAAGTGAAAGCCTTGGTCTTAGAGAATCATGGATTTCACAACCCCAAGCTTGTAAAACACTTTTCCAGTGCTTCATGAAAATTCACTGCTGAGTTCACTAATTGATGACCTAAATGAATGCTTTAATGACGAGATCCATGGCTGTCTTATATCCTGCTTTTCAGGTGTGAGCTGGATCAGTCAAATTTAACTTGCTTTTAGTTGAAGCCATCACCACAGAGGCAAAGAGATACTGTTTTATAAATACCATTTCCAAGCCTTTTTCAGATGCCAACTGTTGATGAGCTATTTTACACTCTTACCTCTTACTTAGCAAATACATCTTCTGCACTGAGCTCCCATTCACCGTTAAGTGAAACAACTTGCATTTGATGAAGCAACTTCTGTTGTGACATTGGCAGAGGTATTATGATCTATGATTTACATTTTTAATAAAACCAGATAGATTTGGAAACTATTTACACATGTAAAGTCTGTAATGTAATACAGTTTTCATTCCTCTCTTCTGTAGAACATCTAAAGTAGATTTGATGCCTCTAACAACCTGGCTAGTGCATATTCTTCAACTGCATGGCATTTGTTCATGTACCTTTTTCAGAAGATATCAATGTTTTTAATCAGACAGGGACTATTTTTCTGCTCATACTTTGCTTTGACGAAATTTTTCTGTTGGGAGATGGAGCTTTTGAAGAAGTGTTTCATATATTTGAGTCAAATAAAATATTACCTATTGGAGCGATAGACCCTTTTATGTTACTCCTTTACAAATACAGATTTACAGATACATCCTCAGACAATTCTTATTGTTGCTAGCTCTTCTGACACATAATATATCTTTTACTAATTGTACTTCTATTACTGATTAAAATATATTTATTCTGGAGCAAATGTTTGCTTTTCTTTTTGAAAGACAGAATCCTACAATTTCTGATTTGTTAATGAAAATACCCTCGACTACTCCAGTTACTTTTTTTTTTTTTTTTTAAGTTTCAATGGTTGTTTCACCTTTCTCTTTGTTGTTGCTGGTAGAGCTGCCTAAAATAGGAAAAAAAACCCAACAAAACAGAAGTTAAAGGAGAAGCACTGGCTTTCAGCATGCTTCCAGCTCCATGTAGATGTACCAGAGCTAGAGTTTGACTACAAAACATTTTTCTCAGGGTCTCTCTGTGGGTTGCCACAGTGCTAGGGAAACATGTTGTCAGGAGAAACAGGGCTGGCAGATAACATGAGGAGGAGTATTGCACATGCCTTTTCAAGCTGGTTTTGAAGGCAGTTTTTTCTCCTTTCACAATCTTCTCTTATTTGAAATAGGAAATCTGTTTAAAAAGTAAAGGAGGGGTGCCTCTTAAACTCTTTCTTTCGCCTGGACTTGACTTTTTCTTTTTTACGTATTTGTTCAGAAAGCATTATGTGTGTAAATGGAATTTAGTATTGGTGAACCATGTGCTCTGCCAGGCTTGGGAGCCATTTGTATCCTGTTCTGGTTCTTAGGTGTTTCTTGGCTGTCTGCTTACAGAGTGCACAATTTAGTCCCCTTTTAGTTACTTCCATTTAGGATTTGCCCCCTGTTGAGATCATTATTTAATACTAGGACAGCTTTTTTATGTTGAGTAGGGATCGTTTATTTCTATAGAAATAAGAGGACTTAACAGCAGTGCACAATCAATATGCAAAGTCCTACGAAGATAATCTGTATTTAAATGTGAACAACATTAATTCTAAACAATCTTCAGCCCTTATTTAGTTTAATCATCACTGGACATCTAGGTGACGAAGGCTCTTCTAACTTATTAGTTTATTATCAGCAGTATTGCCAACACTCAAACCCTTCAGTTAGGTATCCCAGTTACCTATTATTCTATTAGGACTTGATGCTCTATGGTTGAAGTCCATCATGAAACTCCTCTTGCCAAGGCGCAGGTGCCCCATCCTTCTATAAGCATGTGCATGTGGGGTTTGACAAGTGCACAAAGTGAATGTAAATAGGAGTTGCTGAACAATAGCATTTTATAGTATGTTTGCATGTGTTATAACTCAATTATATGAAGATATCCACAGAAAGAACAAATTGCTTATCTTTGACAAACTGATTTGATAAGAACAAGGAAACTTTAAAATAGACTCATCTTTTTGTTTAGTGGTTTTTTTTCCTCTGGTTTGTGTTTAAATTGTATAAGGAAGGTGTTTTTAAGAAAAGTTTCTGTAGCTTTTAGGAGTTATTTCGTGCTTGTGTGGAAGATCGTATGTTCCTTCAGCTCTGAATAGCTTGTGGTTCTTTATCATTTGTTTTGCAAGTCCTGATATCAGATATTATAAGTGTTCCATTCATATAGGTGTAAAGAATGCCAGTTACAGCTGTGTAGTGAAACCTACTGCTGCAGTGCTGTGACTCCACTTGTATGCTGTACTACTTGAGCTCATCTTATAAAGAGCATTTATGCAGTAGCATCTGAATTAGCATGGAATCAGTGGTATTGAAACACGTGTTTAGTAGTTTTGCTTAGATTGGCTGTTGAGTGTTACAGCATGTGCTTAGGAGTGTGCCGAATTGTGTCCTCTGAAGTAAGGGAAAGCCAAAGCAGTGGAATACTCTGAAATTTTGGTCATAGTCGTTAGTTCAGGACTTGAAATTTATGTTGCTGAATGTGGGTGTTACAGTGTTTTGAAAACCTTCAAAGAACACTATTATCAATTATTTTTTTAAATCTCTGTTGCTCCCATCAATAATCCATATGATTTGAAGAGTTGCATGTGGTCTTGTAAGTATTTCTTAAATTTGCTGGAGGTGTAGGTTTTTAAAATCGTGGTTCAAAGGAGTAATACTTTAGAGTCCTTGTGGTATTGAATTACATTCCAAAAAAAAAAAAGTATTCAATATAAACAAGTAAAGCATTCATACAAACATTAATTAAGGTCATGTCAAGATCCTTGCTTTCTGTGAAGAGTGGGAGAGCTCTTCTCCTTTGCTTTTTCATTTCCCTTAGACTTTCTTGGCACCCTTACACTACTCCTTTCCATAGCAAAACTGCTCCAGACACCCAAAGTGACTGGGCCAGTCCCATCATCCACAACCCGTTGTGGCTGCAGCGCTAACAAAGATGGGCTTCTGAAGCCCTTCCTGAGAAGGTAACCTGGCTGCGGGACGAGGAAGTGTGGAAGGCAGAATAATTCCAAGGAGCTTTGTGGCACCACACCAAGGCAATGAGTGTGGCAGTGCATGCAGTGATTGGAACATGGCACAAAGGCTGCTGGCATTGGGACGTCTGGCTTGTGAGCCCTGCTGGGGAAGGGAAGGTGGGGAAGGCATGGGAGAAGTCTTCTACTGCATCCTGGGCAAACGCTAGTCTGTGTGCACTCAGATCGGAGCGATCCACAGTTATAAAACAGCTCTTACTTTCTCACACGTTGTTCTGAACTAATATTTGCTATTTTAATTTTCTTTGCAGACCTTGATATCAAAGACACCACGCTTTCTTGTTGGAACTCTCAGTAAAATAAGAGATCTATACCAAATACTGAAAAATTAGTCTTCACAGAATGAAAAACGAACTTGCTGAATGTCCTCACTAATGACATAAACAAGGTGCCATGTCATTCTGCCCACCCTCTTTCATCCAAAACCAGATTATGTTCTTCATCTCTCTAATGGCGCTATTAGCAAAATCACATTGGAAGCCAGGACCTTATTTGTGATGCTGCTTCTCCCTTGGGGCGGATATTGAAGCACAGGCACAGTATAAAACTTCAGAAAGAAGGCAAATATCAGCTACTTTTAGCCCAGGATTAGCAGTTAAGACTCCTGAGTGTCATCTGAACATTGATTATTTGTCAGATAATGCAATTACATTTAATGGAGGGCACTGCTCAGGAGTTACACAGTTTAACTAGCACTTTAGTTTTTTATGCACTATACCATGTTCACAGTCGCAGTGGAGGCATGAGTGATGTTTGACACTCGGTTGCAGTAATACTTTTCCAAAGCAGTTGCATATCACAGCGCTGACAAACCCCATAAAATGCCTGTTCTGCACTCCTTGCTGCTGAGTCTTGTTTACACTCTCACTGAGAGGTGGAAGCTGCAGAAGAGTGGTGCTGGAGCATGGTATCACACGTTGTGTGCCTGTCAGTGAGCTGCCGTTCTTGCTATTGACTGTGACATGTCACTTACATGAAACCATGCAGTGCTACTGCAGCTTGGGGCACAGCATAGGTTATGCAGCAAATTGTAGTCGATTTTCATCTGTGTGTCAGACCAGCCAAGTGAAGCTAGACTCTGAGCCCCCAATTTTCAGGCTTTCCATTCGCCCATGAAAAGGAAGGAAGAAAAGAAAGATGTGCTTGGGATGGTTTAATGTGAGTGAGAAGAATCCTATATCTGTCCTCATGTGAACCCTAATAGTAGCAGGGAGGACTAGACTGTCTCCTCACTGAAGTGTGTGAGGAGTGATTAATAAAATTCACGTCTCTGTTTTCCCTCTTGGCTTTATAGTCTAACAAGAAGTCTTGACTCCAGTCAGACATGGGGAATTTTACCACTGAGTTTATTAGAATTAAGATTTCATCTTCAGAAGCAGCTGAAGGGTTGTCATCTTTGCTCCTGTGTGGACCATGTGCTGATTCATGATCCTCATGGATATGGCATCAGTCATTCTGGGCATGTTGTGAGGAAAAATCCCTGTACTCAAAAACGGACAACTCAAAAACGGCTGGAGGACTGATGGGCTTCTTCCTTCAGTGGCACAGTCTGGGTTTTTGTAGGGTCCCTCATGTTGTGTCACAGTAGGCTGAACAGTTCCCAACTGTTCTCTGTAGGAGCCAGAGAGACCATATCTTTAAGGCTCTGATATCATAGTGATAACGTAAATGCTGTTTCAAACAAATGCAAATTTGATTAAATTTCTGAACTGGTTTTGTTTGTGATGAAGCAGAATTTGGTTCAGGCTTATTTTAGATATTGAGTACCAAAGGCATAGCCTTGGCTTTGCTGATACTGAAGTTCTCTAGGCTGCATCTGCTCATTTCATCCTGGTATAGGGTCTTCTGAGACTGTGACTATTTCTATTACCCAGGGCTAAAGTTATCCCAGAACACCTACATTAAATCTGGAATTTAAGCCTTCTCTGTACTTTTCCTTTATTCGAGGGGAAAAAAAAAGGCAAAAAACCCCCCAAACAAACAAAAAAAAACAACTAGTACAAAAGCTCAGTGATGGCTGAGCTTCCAATACTGAAGAGATACTCAGTTATAAACGTTCAGTGTGCTCCAGTTGAAAAATAGGTTTCATTCTGAGCAATGGATAATAATTTACTGGTTCCTTTGGCTGTTTTTGATTGTGCAACCAGAAGGAACAGATTTGTGTAGAAATCAAAAGGGGGAGATGGAAGTCCTAGCACCGTTCTTTCCAGCACGATTCTTGAATTCTAGGTTTCATCCTTGTCTTATCTGTAAGACTGGGAGAAACATTTCCCTCCAAATGAGAATGAAACAGCACAAATAAATAAATGCCCAAATATATTTAGTAGATTTTATGTATTTAAGTCATCAGCTGGAGAATTTTGGTAATTACTTGTTCAGTTCTGAAATCTTGAGAAGGATGTCCAGCAGTGGCAAAACGTGTGGATGAATGCTGCTCTGGTGCACGTGGATAATTCATGTTTTCATAGGACTCCATAGTCAGCATGGGAGTAATCTCAGACTTGGCTGATGAAAGTGGCTGCACCTGGTTTAGATTCTGCTAGAAGCCGTAGCCTGCTAAAGGTGTTTGTGCCTGGGTGCTTTCTGCTTTATAAATATCAGCCCTTTCTTCTGCCCTTAGGCTCAGTTCTGGTGCAGAGCTGAAAAACTGGAGGTCGTGGTGGTTTTGGCACAAGTTGATGTGGGTATCTGCTCCCGAGTGCAAGCTTATTTGGTTATTTGAAATTGTCTTTGAATCTGTTTGTTGAGTCGCTGCCTCATATTTTGTAAGCTTTACTTGAAGTTCTGCATATGTTTTGTAGATAACAATATGGTTTTACATTTTCACTTTTAATCTCTGCTTGCACTCATCTGTTAGCTACCATAATGATAGATAAATTGAATGTTGATTCCATGAGAAAAGTTGTCCTTCTAAAATCGCATATTTCATCAGTGCAACCTGGTGGAGCACCACGCACGTCACACAAATGAAAATGTGCTTTCCTCAGCTGTCAGTGCAGTATGCTGAAAAATGAGCATATGAAGGCAATTTGAGTGTTGAACCTTCTTTAATTCAACACATCATTTGGTTTCAAAATAGTTAAGTAAATTGTATTAAATAATTGTAAACATTCCAAATAGTCATCCAAAACAAATCGTCTTTTTGCATAATTGTAACTTAGGAACAAAATATTAAAATATAAACCAAGGAAGAGAGTAAAGCAAAAAATTGGTAAACAGTGACAGTACGCAGAAAGTTGCTTAAATACTTACGCTTAGTAGACTTTTGACAAAATTTTTGTGGTTATTTAAGATACCATATAAAACTTCCGAACAACGAAGGTTAAAAATATGTAATATATCTTGCTTCTATACCCCTTGAACGTTTATTTTCTGGAATGTGGAAGCTGTATGCGGTACGACTTCAGCAGCGCAAAAAGCTTTTCATTCTATAAAGTGCCTAGAAATTTGTTATGCGATCAGTTATATAAATAGACTTATTGTTTAGAAAGTGTCTGAAATGAAGTCTGTCCTTTAGCTGTTTCTTTCTCTTATTAAATTTTTAAAGATACATGTTTCGAAACTAAACAGACCAATTCCAAAGGGGTCCAATTTTCTTGTTTCTCCCAAGATATACAGTGTGTTCTAACAATTTAGACTCCAGTTAGGCTAGTGGGGAGTCTTTCATTAGAAAGCACACACCAGTAAAGCATGTATTTTTTGTTAAGAAACAGTGAATGATATAATAATTGTGAAAGACATCTACGGTGTAATGACAGTTATGTGTATTTCAAAGGAGAATGCAAACAATAGGTAGAAGAAAGTAAAATCAATAAAAGGACATTGTATGAATATATCTGGTCCATTAGTTACAGGGAAATCTATTCTGTTCAATCTGAAATCACATTCAGCTTATGATGTGGATAAATAAAAATGTTAGGTCCCAGTTATGTAGTCCTTTCTCCTTTTGAGCTTAATGGCAACTTTGGATGAAATGGGACGTTGGGATTAAAGCCCAAATTAATCATTGCGCAACTCGATTTTCATCACCCTTGATTCCAGGTAGAGTATTTCCACCAGGCAAAATCATTGAAGGCTGTTTTCCTTGTTATTCCTCAGCTGTGAAATGGGAGTGTATATGCGACTGTTGAGGTTTGCACCTGGAAAAGCGTGCCAGAAGTTTATTTAATGTCACTTCTCCTTCCCTTCTCCTGTTAGAAATGTTGCTTAGTTTGGACAAAAAAATTGTGAGTTTGAATGTCTGTGGTTCCCCCAAGCCCCACATTTGCAAGGGACAACTGCTTTCCACAATAGAATTTCTGATCCCCGTGTGCCAATTGTTGGCTGATTAAGGTCAATGATAGCACTTATTCAGTACTTTTATTGACTTGGATCATGTGATAGAAATGATTGATTTAAGTACAGGATTGCTAATTTTCTATTGTAGGACTTTCTTGTATACAGCCAGATTTTACATTACCAGGAGTTATTTATACTGCATTTAAAAGCAGTTCATTTTTTCCTGTACATGTAGTGCTGCCTTTGCATACATTCAGAATTACATATTTCTCTTGTTGAGAGTGTTTTTGCCAATGTCAGATATATTCTTTGTTTCCAGAGATCTTTGGATAGGCTGAGATTTCAAATAGTGGATAATAACGTGCAGTGTGTATTATTGATGTTGTCTTAATTGTCTTATTGACAACTCACTTGCACTTGAAGAGGCATGCTAATATCAGACGTTTTATGAGATTGCATATATTTTCATGACTGGAAGCCATAGCTACAAAATGATTTAAAAAGCACACAGCTATTACTCATTAAAATGTGGAATTTTATAAACACACTTTTAAGTCTACATTCTGCATCATCACTCTTTGGTTTTGTTAATCCTGTCTCCACACTCTTAATTTTCCTTCACTCGTCCCTAATTAAGCAGTGCATCGATATGAGGGGTGGGATTGGCTCCAAAGCAAAGTGCTGTGCATCACCACTGTTACCTGGGAAGGAGAAAAATAAAAGCTCATAGCAATATGAAATCATGAGTCTGGAAGATATCAAGATGCTCACATAGAGGGAAATGTAAGCAGTGGAAGGAGGAGGTGTAGAAGAGAACATACACTGCATACAACTTAAAATGGTAAATGAGTTATGAATATACTAATGGTGATACTCATTTCTTGTTTCTGGTGAAGTAGGTTCGCTGAGATGTCGGAATAGTTTAGTTACTGTTGGTCTCTTCTAAAGACCTGTGAATTAACTTGTGACATTGTTAAAATTTAAAATCAATAAAAATAGAACTACAGTATGTATCAGCATGAGCTGACAGATGTAGACAAGTATTAAGGAAAATCTCTTGCTGAGAATGATTGTAGCCTGAAGTATTCTATATATGAATGATCCAAACATATTTTAGATTTCTCCTTCAGAAAATCTCTACTTTGGACATATGGTCCTGTTCACATGTCTGTCGAGGTGAAAGGACATTACTTCTGTCTCTCACAAGGACTCCATCAGGGACTGTTCGTTTCCAGTCCTATTGGAAGTGTATCACTGTGCACTGCATAAAGGCAGAATTTTACATAAACTCCGTACATTGTTTGCACCCCTTGTATTCCTGCTGATGTTACTGTGGTGGATTTGCTTATGGATGTTCATAGGAAGGCAGTGTTCTTCAGGCTGACTTTCTCGTCCTCCTGGTGTAATAACCTGTTTGATATCTTAGAGCATCATGAGTTTCTACCTTGCAGATGAATAACCCGGTTCTGTTAATCGATACCTTGCAATTTTCCTACTGATTTCTTTTGGAGGTAATGAAGTGATTGTAAAAAAAACCCCATAAATTCATTCTGCAAAATACTTTTTAAAAAATGGCAATTATTCGTATCTGTCTTCCAGCTCACTTCAGCCTGTTTTGCATTGCTTTTGCAATTTAGCTTTATCGTGCATCTTCTTGAGGCCAAAGAGCTTATAATTCTCTTTTCTCAATGGGCTTCTCTGATCAGGTGTTGTGTTAAGGATCTTAGTGACCTTCTCAAATTCTGCTACATTTAAACCATATATATTTCACCTTAATAAATAAAGATCGGACTCCTGCTACTTCTGTAAGGGGACAAAAGTGGAAATTTTTGTCATACATAAACAAAAAAATAATACAAAGTTGATTTTATGTAGCAGAATATCCTTTTAGATAAATGATCAAGATACGGGGGCAAATTCTGTCTGGCATAATTTCCCACAGCTCCCAGAACTCTGATGCCATCTGGCACTAAAGTACCTTAATTCAAAGCTTTTGGCATTGATCTCTAAGTTCTGGGACCGTGTTTTTTAATAATAATAATTTAAAAAAAAAAAAAAGTAAAAAGAAGTTCCCTGGGGGGCTAGGAGGGTGGCTAGAGTGTCCTATAAACCCTAATTGCATTTCTGGGCCCAGAGCACCCACAGAAGGACTCTCCAACAAGCAGTGGTGTTGAATAGCTCGGTAGTGACCTCTGTGTACTATTATCCTGCAGTGTGAGTATGCACATTGGCCATATCTAAAGATCTTGTGCTTGATTTCTAAAATAGATCAAGTAGTGTATGCCTGGAGCAAAATGTGTCCATCTGTGAAATGTGAGCTTGAATGCCCATAATATCAGGAAAAAATGGATGACACCTGAAAATTAAACTTGTTGATTAAGCACTGGACAGAGCTTAGTTCCTGATTCTTTTACTGACTTTCAGTGTGACCTTGGGCAATGCATTAGAAGGTGATTTTTACAGGTACTGAACACCTCTTGCTACTAACGACTCCTGTGGGTGCACTGGGGGCAATTATCACCTCAGAAGATGAGACAGTGCTTCAGTGTCTGTCTGCTGAGTGGATAAAATGATTTTTACCTCCTTTGTGAAATGTTTTTCTACTGATGAAAAGTATATAAATATGTCTTCATTTTAGTTATTTGCTTAGAAGAATTGTAGGGGACACGGTGTGGCCAAATCAGGGCAGGTGGGGGAATGCTTTGCCATATGTTTGCAGGGTGGTAGCTTCAGTGGGAAGGAAGGAGGTGCCCTTGCACCAGGCCAGCTGCCCATCTCACCCTTTTGCTGTCAGATGCTGGCTGCACAAAAGACTGGATGGGAAGAAGGAGAACAGAGCTGGAAGCAGTTTTTTAAGATCTAGGCATGCCAAGGCTTTCTGTTTTGGCAAAAGGTTCAAAAGAAGCTTAAGATGGTGTTAACTTTTTGGGATGTTACCGAATAGATGATTTCAGAGAGCAATCTACTCCAAGAGCTATTTTCTGCACTCACTGGCCATTTCCAAATTCACTGTTGTTGTAGGTGGCTGTTCACCTTGCTTCCTTCCAGCGTTCAACATTATGTTCCTGTGTTGACACATGCTGTGTTTTTGTCCTCACACTCTGGTTAGGCCTAAGCAGAGATTCCCCTTGTTTTCTCCTCACCTCAGGTCTCTGGGCAGAGTGGTTCAGCTGCAGACAACTTTATGACCAGAGCAGATTTTTTACTTGAAGCCGTAGGAGATGGTTTCAGTTTCGTCATTGTAGCTCACAGAATCTGTTGCAGCAGTTTCTTCTGTATTACTCTCCCCCAGAGTTCTGCAAAATTGATTCTGCACTTGAGGATTTTGCTCTTGAAAATACTTGATTTAATGTCCTGATTGTAAAGAAGCTGTCAGCAAGTAGATGGACCTAAGCCCTTAGAGCAGGCTTCACTCTTTGTATGCGTACATTAGCAATGGAAGATGACTTTTGCATTTCTATAGAGATATACGTGAGGTTACACGCATGATGCAAGACTTAACAGCTGAAGCATTTCACCAGGGAGGAAAGAGGTTGGTGTTGAACTTCTTTAATGGCTTTTTCTTATATAGACTTAAAAACTCTCTATTCCAACAGGTACAAAACTGCATTGTATCTTCAGATACCAGGGTCAGGTTGAGCGTTCTTCGTTGCTTTACTTTTTAAGAGAACTCTAGCTACCCATCAACCAGTATTTGATTCGTGAGCAGTTGCTTCAGGTAAAGAGGCAGTCATGTTGTTATCTGAGTGAGACTGAAAGATATCAGTTAGAGACGGTTACTGAGGGAATGGAGTCAAGGAGGCAATCAGATAGAAGCTATTAAACATGATTTTTCCTCCAGTGGTGGATTTTGGTGGTTCTCTGTGTGGCTGTTCTTTGGTATAAGAGTCTGCAAGAGTCAGTAATGTTGTCTAAAGCCTGTGGCCTATTGGCAAAAAAAACAAAACTTGCACGCAGTATTCCTTGTGCTAAGAAATGATGGGGAGGTAAGAGTCACTAATACCTGCCAGAACCAGTGAAGCATGACAATGTAGTTTCATCACCTTCTCTTTGTGAATTGTTAGCTTGGTTGACATGGATAAGAGAACAAGCACCCTCCAGCACTGAAACCTTTAGTGTCTAAACGTTAAGTAAAATGCTAAATGCTCCAGTTAGAGCTATTATGTTTGTCTCCTAGTAGCCACTGAACAGGGGGTTAAACTTGTGTACATTCAGTACATTTTGGGGTTAAATCCTGTCTGTCCATTTAAAACCATTTTTTGGTTTGTGTTGCTAAGGGAGTGTAAATAAGGAACTTAAAGTATAGGCCTGTTTGGGGTAAATTGGAACTACATGTTTGTGTTCCTCTGGAGGCAAGAGATGTTTTAAGTGCTCCCTTTTTTATCTTGTTTATCCACACATACTCCTTCAGGATGACGCTTTCTTCTCCAAAACATGACTTCTGGGCTTGTAAATTCTAAAGATAAGATTGTGCTGAAGGAAGAGACTCTCCTTTTCCAAACTGACCTGAAGCACGAGGTTCCTGTAGCCTCCACAAAATCATCATCAGCCCTCAGAGCCTGGCATCCACAGAGTCTGACCACTACGTGGCATATGGCTGTTACTGTGTTTAAGTATACTTAGAAGAGTGTTGAAATAAACAATGCTTAATTCTCTGGTAGCATCTTTTATTGCTATCTAAAGGAAAAGTCTGGCAACCAAATTCTCAAATCAGGTGGACTGACACAGTGGGGAAACAAGGATTTTGGTCCAGGAGCTGCACTTGCATCACTTGATGGTTGAGAGAGCTGATTGACTGGCTGATTAAAAGATAGCTTATCTCTGCAGATCCCACTGCTTTCTGGGTGTTTGGAAGAGCTCCAGAGAGCTTAGTTCATCCCCACAAGGGGATCCAGGCTGAAAGCTGAGGAAAGTGGAGAATTCTAGAATTTGAGTACGGAGAAGTTGCAGTGGTTGGAAAGATGACAAGTTTCTGTGTAGGGATGGGGAATTAGAATGCATGGTGCTGTGGGGTTGAATTATTTGGTTAGTGCAAAGGGTTTTAGGTTCAGCCTCATTTTGAGCCATTGAAGTTACCCACTCTGTTGAACATTCATGCTGTAATTAAAGATGTCAGACTGTGACCTTTAGTATTCTGAGAAAAAGAAAAATTGTTACCTTAAGGAATTTCCCATACTTTGAACCAGAACACAATTCACAGCTACATTCTGGAATTATCTTGGTCCTTAGAGACAGAGAATCTCTTCAAAATTTACTGCTCTGGGAAGCTGCTACTCTCACGGCTTTAGTGGTTGTTTCTAAGGTTAGACAAATTGGTGACCTTTTGGAGAGCATCGTGTTATCAAACAGACCAATCGACTCTTTAGCAAATGCGTGAGATTCATCTTCACTTGAGTGTCTACGTGTGGAATTAAATTGAATGGCTCCCTAATACATAGATTTCGCTTTGCATTTGCCAAAGACGACATTTATTTGGTATGTCTGATTCCTGGAAAAATCATCTTCTGAGGCATAGGATTTGATTTCCTGAGCATGGATATTGTTGTGTGTTGTAATGAAAAGTAAGTACTTGGTCCTTCTGAGAATCAAAATGTGGCTTTCAAAATTAGCCCTCACAGTTTTCAGCATTTGGATATGAATGGTAAAAGTGTTAAAATTAAGACTACCCAAATTAGAAAATCGTGCTCAGCATTAAAACTCATACACATGTATGCACATGCAAAGTTGGTTTAGTGGAATAACATTCAGCTCCGATAAAACTGGAAAATACGCCCTATGGAAGGTAGACTAGCATGTCTTCAAAGGTTGGTTAGTGCTTAAGGTGATAAAGAAAATTGGTGCGCATGAATGACAGTTGTTCCTGCGAGAGTCATCAGCTGCAACTGTGAAAAAGTCTTCTTTCCTTAAATCCCACTGAAGTTAAGAAAGTTGTTATAAATGTCTGATAGAACAAGATGGACTATTGCCCCAGGTAGGTTTGAGGCTTGACCTCTACCACAAACAATTGCAAGAAGCCATTTTCCACGGTGCCTTTTCGATTAAATTTCTTTGCAGGATGACATGGGGGGGCTAAATCTTTGATTCCTTTGTCTTGCAGCTCCTTTACTCTGTTAGTAGATCTCAGGAGATTAGGAATGCAGGACACAACATCACTATGTACAAACTTTGTATCAAATAAAAGGATTCAATTTTCTGCCAAGTTGGGGTTTAACCTCTCCTAGATCCTGAGTTGTGCATAATTAATGTATTTGCAATATCTTTTTGGCATTTGACTTTCAGAATTCTCTCCCAGAATTAATCTTAAAGATGTTTCAGTGTTCTGCCTTCAGGAAGACAACTTACTTCTAGCTCACGCCATAATTTTCAGTTTCAGTTTTTGGATGTCATGTATCACTCTGATTAAATGTCTTTTTCCTGCAGAAGGCTATTCTCATAGGGAAAAAATCAAGCTACTAGCTAACAAATGCATGGCAGTTAGTGCTAACATGGGCTAGTATATTCTTAATGGCAGCAATCTCTTCCATTTTGTTGTATGTGAACAAAACCTCTTGCCTGCTTTACATCATCAAAGAGCGTGTCCAGATTTGGTGCTTTTAGGTTGGGTGACATTATGATGGACAAGTTGACAGTTCATTAAAGCAAAGATTTTTCCATCCACGATAGTCTGTCTTCTGTGTATTTACTATTATTAAGTTCTGCACAACAGCATCTGTAAATAAGACATGCATTTCCTCTCTACCGGTGTCGACGACTGATGGTGGATGCCTACTAACAGAAATAAAGCTAGATTCCTGCTGAGCTAACTTTTAATTCAACAACGCAGTGTGTATAAGTACACTAGTGCCATTGTGGAAGAATGGCTTTTTTCCATTAAAGCGATATTCCTGTCCCCAATGCTCCTGCCTGTCAAACATGCTAAGATACGGACGGTTGTTTATCTTAGTAGCAATTCATGAACCAACTGGTCGTAAGTAGTAGGTATGACCTGTGCAGCTTTACATGCAGTAGCTAGCTTCCCAGCTTGTTGAGCCACTGTGATGTTTGGGATGTACATTCTTTGAAGATTACTTCTAAAGAAAGGCATCCAAATCCTTAATTCGAGATTCTGTCTATTCCTGTGGTGTTTACATTCCAGTATGGCAGAAGATCACTGAAAAAAGAAAAGATGAAAATGCACTTAAAAAAGGGTTTCTCAAAACAGGTCCCTTTCAAAGAATCCCAGTCCCTCACCTCCTCCCCTCGTGTAAAGACTAGGATTAATGCATTGCTGAGGAAAAAATATACATTAGTAGGCAACTTAGCATTTTGTCACAGTGCTATCAGTTCAAGCCGTCCACGCTGAAGTGTGGGCAGTGCGTCACAGCCTCTGCCACTGCTGGAGCTGCTCTCGTGTTATATTAATGCAGCTGGGAAGTTGGTTGCTTCTCTGTTATCTTGGTGCTATTGTTTTTACTCGCTACTTAAAAATTACAGCCTAATCGTCTTCCAGAGTGCTTGCTGCTTTTTTTTTTTCTTAATAGTTTCCACTGTATAATAAAAAGATCAAATATTTAAAATTGTTTGCATGTTACTTTATTAAATGCATTTGTAGGAGAATGGGAATAGTTACTGTGCGGCTTTCTTGTAGGACTGAATCTTCCAATTGTTTAGTTTTGAATCCACTCTATTTAAAATATGCAGCATATTTTGTGTGTGTGAATATGGCGTTCATTAAAGGGACTAATAACAAAGGCTAAAGCTTGGCACGGGGTGGATGTTATGCAAGCTTTCCCACACGCAGTTCTGCCAGCACCCCTCAATTCTGACCTGCAATAATACCCTTGCTATTCTAGTCCTGGGCCCTGCTGAACAGCGGCTGCAAACTGTGTCAAATCATGTGTGTGTGATTTCTGTGATATAGACAAATGAGATCTTTTAACTCGTTTTTGCTTCTGACCTTACAGTAAGTCATAGGTATTTTTATAAACAATTTGAGCAAGTAATTTCTTAATAAACCGGAGGCAATGGCTGTAACAGCAGTAGTGAAAAGAAACTGATGAACTATTTCAAGATAGACCTAAACCTTCCGTTTGTGTGGGAAGGTAATGATTTAGAAAATCCGTATGCTGATTCAATTATTGTTAGCTTTAAGAAATTTTAAACACACCTTTGGTGTAATTGGGATTCTCTGTCTTTATATATCTCTAGCAAGTATTTAAGGGTTGCAGAAGGATGCATTTTCTTGCAGATGATAATTTACTGTCGTAAAGATGGCATCGTGCACTCAGCCATCGTCGTGGCATTGCAGCAGGAGTGAAAGGACCAGTTCCTCGAAAGGACTCGTGTCCCTAGAGTTATAAGGCATTTTTAGTGGTGTTAATAATTGGAGTAACCGTGGTAGCTATTAGTGAGTGATCAGCAACATGTGGTATGCAACGTCTCGTGGAGAGCGTCACTTTAAATGCAGACAATGCAAATAAGCATTCCAGCAGGCAAACGTTCACCTACATGTATGCAAATACTAACTCCCAGCAAAATACGAATTTTAAGATTAAAAATAGCCTTTCTGCTACGCAGGCACCTATGTAACACTGCTTCTGTCCTTTAAAAAACAGTTTTATGGAGGAGCAGTTGAACCAAAATTGAAAAAAGGGGGCATGTAGCCTTTTAGGCTACGATGATTAGTATTAAGATGAGTTGCACTTTAGCTAGGCTGAAACTTGTTCGTAACAGAATGTTAAATACTTACTGAAAAGAAAGATTATGTCTATCTAGTTACACCATTCCTTGATATATGCACCATGTCAGAGTGCCATTGTCTCCTGGGTAAAGACTGAGAGTTCAAATACCCACTATCTCTCCCCTGGTGCTCCAAATGCTCTGCTTTGAAGTTTTTATAATCCATCTGTCATCTTCTAGCAGGGAGGGCACATGTTCTGTACCACTCAATTATAGAATTCTCTTTTGCCAGCTACAATGAGACAGGAAAGAATGTTATGGGTGGTTGAGAGAAACTGTCAGATATACTAAATTCCTGGGATTCGTATGGATGATGTTATTCCAGTGTAGGAACACAGCATGTGTTATTGTTAAAATGTATTAAGGATACATCTTGTATTGCACAGTTTAAGCATTTTGATATTTGCATAGTTTTGTTAATATTTGATTTTCATTTAAGAAACGGAAGCAGCCAAACAGTCTGAGGTTTGATCATTTCATTTGTCTCAGGCGACAAGAACTGACCAGATAGACACACATTTTGGAATATCAGAAATTATCATGGTTTCTGTAACAACAGTAAAATGAAAAAATTGTATTGTTTTTGTGTAAGAGCTGTGGAGC
>NC_143448.1:8955000-8965000 GCF_987193195.1 Phasianus colchicus
AGAAGTAGTTGCAGTGATAGCCAGGATGGAGGAGTTGAAGAGTCTTAGCTTCTTAGAAGGCAAAGATTGCTTGCTAAACTGCGGTTTGGGAATTACGTTTCATTTTTGAGGCAGAGAATAAGGAGTCGTACTGAAGATGGCAAGGAAATGGTATTGCCAATTAATGGTGATGGGAAGCAGGGAATGGCAGGAGACTGAAAGGAAAGACAGGTAGTTCTGTTCTATCCATTCCAGTTTGAAGTGACAGCAGTGTAATTAGAAAAGGTGGTCTCAGACACAAGCGGATGTGCAAGCCCTGTGTAGGAGACAGGTTTAGGGAGCAGATTTGGGTGTCATCAACATAAACTTGGAGGGGAAGGCTCATGAGCAAAAGCGATTGCCTAGATTAAGGGAGGAGTAAAAATCAGAAGGATAAAACACAGTTGGGGAACTCCACAGAAAATTGGAGATGGGTAAGGCCGGTGTAGAAAAAGAGATACTTCTAGGGATAGCTTAGGGAGAGGATCCATGAGAAAGATGGGTTCTTGGAACAGTGAAGTGATCCTGGTTGTTCTCCTGCTGAATCACTGACATGGTTGCATTTGTTAAATCAGCTTGTTAGATCTGATGGGACAGCAGCACAAAGCGGTTATCTAGTCAGGAGCAATTGTCATGTTATTGTTCACATGCTTTGAAAAACGTATTGTACGGTTACTGCAGCCAATTTTCAAATGACAACTTAGCCATTATCCTCACTTTTTATGGCTCAAAATATGAGTCCACGTTATGGATTAGTGTTTTGCGAAAACAGCAACCTACCACTTAGTGCATATGGGCTGCTGTGGTCCAATGTGTGCTGATAGCCATACTAAATGATGTTTTTAATATCAAAAATAGTGTTATCTTCTTTAGATCTTTCCTTTGATCTATTTCTTTTTTTTTTTTTTCCCTCAGATGCGCAAGTACTCTCTAATCTTTTTTTGGGGATTTGAAGGGGAGGTTAAGTGCGTGGTCCACCTGCTTGTTCGTGCCTTGTCAGCGGGGTCACGGGGAAGCCCTTGGTCCTGGCTCAGTGCTCTTCAAATGTGCGCTTGGGCTACCTGCTCTCTGCTCACTCCTTCCCACAGGCAGGGAAGCACTGCCTATCTCTGTGCTCTGGGATGTGCTGCTGCTGCTGTTGTTGAAAGTCAGAGCAGAGTGACGCTCTGCTGGGGATTTTCGAGGCCATGTGTGTGAAGAAGAGATCTAAGGTCATTGCAATGATCTCCACTTTCTTTGGCCACTGCTTGAACTGAGTATACCTAACTGTTCTGTTTAAGAAGCAAGTCCTGTCCTCGTTTCCTCCTTTTTATTGTCTTTAGAGGCATATTGATGTTCACCTGCCCAGATAGCTTTACAGCTACTAATGAAAAATACCTACATTAACAACATAGACACAAGTGCACCTTGGGATGAATGTATTATTTATAAAGACTTACCATCACACCCCTCACAGTTACATTTTATGCTGCTTGTGGGTGTACTCCTGTGTCTTGTTGGCAATGCAATTAGTTGCACTGTGGGAGATTCCCAGGTTCAAAGCCAGGCATGTAAAATCTATTTCACCCCTTTTTAATATGTGGGTCTTTTTGTAAACGAAAAGGAAAAAAAAAAAAAACAAACAACCAACAAAATCATGACACCCCTTCACAAACAAAACAGAATAATGCTATTTGAGGAAACCTTACAAAGTCTGATCCAGCCTCTGTTGCTGCTGCTTGTGTGATACATCTCCGTGCTGTTGTACTAGACCAGTACTGCTCTGCAGGTGGAAGTGTGAGGGCCATTGAACACTTTGAGTTTTTCCAGTGGATCACAATTAGAGAAACATCTGTGCTAGATAACGTTGTGAAGATGCACTGTGAAAATTCAGTGTTCAATAGCCCTCAACATCTCTAATTTCTTACGTGTGGTGGTGTAGTTTAGAAGTTGCACGTTGGGTTGCAGTATAAAGCTTATTGCAGACATTTGTGTAGGGCTTTTTTAGAATGCTTATGCTGCAGTGAAAGTACTCCCCAGCGCTTTTGTTTCTTTATTTAGACTTATTCCATTTGAAAATGGACAAAATGCATGTGAAGGATGTTGCTGATGTCATGCTGCTTGAGAGTGCAGAGGTCTGGTATGCTGCCTGGGAAGAAACCGAACATCAGAATTTTGGGGAAAGTAATAAATTAAGGACAGGAGGGAAAGTTTGGAGTTTTATAAGTATTGAATGCTACAGTGAGATCGTAGAATTTCAAGAAGTTGAACGTATGTGCTTCTGCAGGAAATCTGCTCCCTACCTTCCGTTCTCTTTCATCTAGGTGCTCTTTAAATTACAACAGCAGGACTAAACTAAAATATTCAGGAATACGGGAGCAATTCTGTGACTACTTTCAATGGTTCCAGGCTTAACTTCCATAAAACAGCTAAAAGATGTAAGTGCAGGTAGTGTTTTGCTGCTGCTTTTTATGGGGCTGATTTAATCTTTAACACGATCCATGAAAATGCTTTAAACAGATCTTGATTTCAGTTTCAACGGTGTCTGCAATGCAGGAATGATTTGTTGGAATCTTGTTCTATGAGACATCCTCTGAGGGACTTTTAATACTTTTCTCCTTCATCAGGATATCAATGAAATTGTCTGGACTGCAGTTAACTATATATTTCAAATTTAAGCCTAGTCTGTTGGGATAGGAGGCAAAGGGACAAGTCATGTGCTCGAAGTAGTGTGATATTTATCCTGTGTTCCTCATAGGCTGAGCTTATCCCACACCATGGCAGGCAGCCCAGCTCAGCAAAAGCCATTTCCACTTCATTTCTCAATGTCTGATTTTGCTTCCATTGAAGTTAATGGCAACACTCCCACTGTCTTCAAGAGCAGAGGGATCAGATATTCAGAGAGGCTGGCTACACTTTTAGTGCTTTCATCTACTCGGAAGTCAAATTTTATACCTAACTTCTTTTAATCTCTTGTAAAACTTAAGATTTACTTATTTTCTCTCAGCTCTTCTCTGCATCCTGATGTTACACATTTCTGTGATTTCACCAGTTGGTGGGAACTTGTCACTGGTATTTTATGTTTTCGATCATAGGATAATTTTTACTTCAATGTGAAAATAGAAATCTGTTGGTTTTTTTTAATGATCAGATTTTGTTGCTGTTCTTTAAATCATTGCAGTCTTTCCGTGGAAATAGACTGTTGTTAACAAAGGTCTTAATATGACTAGCCATACATAATTATTTGTGTTAATGAAATACTTGGCTGCATTTATGGTCCATTCGGAAACAAGTATGAGTCTGATAGAGACAAATATGTTTTTCAGTGTGGATTTACATACATTTATGGATTAGAATCAAGCATTCCTCCTTTTATAGTCAGTGTAGGTTTAACTAGGTTAAAAGGTTTTCCTGAATATTCATCCAGACGTTTCTTTTGAAATAAGCTTCTGGTTTAAGTTTTGCACAAATTAAAAAGTACATAAAAACTGGAGGAGGAGAAGAGAAACGAGTTGAAAAGAAATGAAGAACTAAGTATATTTAAGTTTTATGGCTTACAAACCCCCAAATTTCAGAGCTTTGCAAAATTAAAAGGTTAGCTATGAATAACCACAATCAAATCTTTTCTTTTGTCCATATTTAATTCAAATGAGATTGCTCCATATTGACTTCTAATGCTAAAAGGCCACCCATCATGGAATCCCTGCAGCCAATGAAGCAAGCAAGTGAATGCTTTCTTAAATGATGCTAATCAGTCCAGAGAGGCCTGCCCTCTATCCCCATCAGTATTCTGTAATTCAGATGTGCTGATAACCTGAAATTGAATGTGTCAGTATGCAGACATGTGAAGAAAAAAGGAAACTAAAAGGCAAAAGAGGCAGCTATAGAGACAATGCCCGTTTGATTTTTTTCTTCCAAGTGAAGAATAAAAGGAATAGTTGGTAGTTGTTCTCAAATGCTTACTGAGAGCTGTAAAAGAAAATACATAAAATTCATAAGTAGGCTAGACATTCCGTTTCCAATCTGAGAGGAAATAATAAAAACAAAAACCCAAAGCAACAAACCCCAGTCCTCAAAATAAAATTCATATGCTTTAAAGAGGGCTCTTTTACCCTTCCGGTAGCGTGCAGGAGGAGTCAGTTGCTATCTCTTATAAATCTTGTTTTTTTCCAACTTTAGATTTCAGCTGTTCTGTATCACATCTGGCTTAAATTTTGAACAGACACTTTCATGTCAGATGCAGATTTTCTTCCAAAGAGTGACATACGTTTGCTGTTGGTATTAGACACTGTTGCATCAAAAATAGATTGATTTTTTTTTTTTTTCACTAACTTCCTTTAGTATAAGAATGATTTAACTTTCTGAATTAATTCTTGCAGAAACTTTGGATCTAATGCTGCGTGTTTTGCATGTGGAAGTGACAGGCATAGTTCTAAAGGCAGAAGTGGATCATTGATCCTTAAAATGTTCTGCTGCTTCTCATGGCATAGGCTGAAGGAGTTATCTGAATTTGAATTTGGCCTGCTAGGCTTGGACTACAGTTTCTTCTCATGTTTTATCTATTAAAAAACATGGCAAGATATGTTTCATAATTATGTGTATTCTGTGGAAGCTTAATTGCTCTTTAAGAAGTTAGCAATGGAAGATATTTTCTCCACTAGCAGTTTCTGTCAGATTTACCAGAGAAATGATGATAATGGCGGTGTTCAGATGGAAATTGGGGTACTGAGAGATTTGTTTGTTAACCAGGTAGTACCAATACCATTTCCTTATAGAATAATTAAGGTTGGAAAAAAACTATTTGACCATCTAGTCCAAACATCCACCTCCCAACACTATTGCCCATGAAACCCTAAATACTCCATCTATTTTTTCCTTGAATGCCTCCAGGGACAGTGACTTCGCTGCTCCCCTGGGCAGCCTGCTCCAATGCCCAACCACTCTTTCTGAGTTTTTCCTAATCTTCAACCTGTCATCTGAGATGGGGAAAAGAAATGTGTTGTCATCTGTGGTGCTACTGAAAACCATCCAGCTTTTTCATCAGTAGGTCACAAAGCATCTGAGAGTATCACCATTTAATAATGGGAAATGGACAATCTGTCCCAGTTCTGGATGTCCCCAGGTTTAGTGGTCTCTTGACTTTATTGTTGTCTACCAGGGCATGCAGTCAGCCCTCAGTGCTCTGCCCAAGAGCCTCTGTCTTCGTTCCTACCAACCATCAGATGTGTGTGGAGCGGGTGTTTCTCTGCCAACAGAGCTGGTCCAGGGCCAGAGGCTTTCCTGGATTGAATTGTGTACATGGGCATGGATGTATATGTGAGTATGAGTTTATAGTTGAGGGAGCTGACCAAAAAAGTAACAGAAGTTCCCATCTTGGGAATGTCATTCTGCCTGCTATTGCAAGGTTCCTGCGGAACTCTGCAGAACTTGTTGTAGGCACAATTATTTAAAATTACTGTGCAATGCCAATTTTACCTGTTGGAAAAATTTGTTGTTCTCTAGTTCTCCAGTGTGCTTCTCAGGCTAGTCTGAAGGGGTTTCCATGGGCTTTGTTAACCAGCTTTACCCTTCAGAAGGTTCTGGTGTGCATTTTGTGTTTGTTAGCGCTCCTTGTGCAATCTCAGTGCTTGCTGCGTTTGAACAGAAGGGGAGTGAGGCTTCCAAAACTCACCGGCTTTGCTCCCTGCTTGGTCGGCTGGTTTCTGTTGAGTAGAGTAGTAAGCACGGCAGTAAATTCCTTATGGTTGGTGGAGAGGTTCCTGTTGACTTGCATGCCCATGGCCTGATGATCCCACCATTAGCCTGATTTTCAGTGTGCTGAGAACTGCAGCTTCTGTTAATCAGTGGGATCTAAGTGTAATTAGCATTTATGAAGGGACTACTCAGACACGCTGCTGCCACAGCTTTCCAGGTCTGTTGATGGAATGGAAAGAGACCAAGAACCTCACCCTGTTCTCCGTCCCTGTCTGCCACCAGGAGATTAGAGGACTAGCCAGATCAAGATGGAAACGACATCCTGAATTTTAATTATTTATCTGTGCACTATTTTTAATATCTTCTCCTTGCTTGGATATTTCGTCTTACCTTAAAAATATTTATTTGAAATTGTCAGTGATCAAAGGCTGAGAAACAACAGAGCTGGATATGATTTTTTTTTTTTCTTTTGAGGAAATTGGAGTGTCAGGATAATTCTTGTGTATGCGAACTTTACGAGATGAAACCAATCCAAACATTACATCCGTAAGCTTCATCATAGAAGGTTAAAATGAACATATATATGATCACATTTAGCTGCTGTGAGAATTCAAAGATATCGGTATATCTCGTTTTTAATTCAAATTAACTGATTTTTACTTGATCGTTTTATACACACACGCACACACACTCCCTCACAAGCACACGTCTGTGTACTGAATTGATAAAGAAAGAACTCTGGTTAAATAATCCACTTTTGTCTGACAACGGAATCAGTTATAGAGGTGCAAATATGCAGAAAGCTATTTGGAAATGCATCCTCGTAGTTGTCAGGTTTTATTATGCAGGAAGGTGTCATGTTTGTTACGAAGCTGAGTGCAGATGGCAGAGTGGAAGAAATGGATCACTAATTTTAACAATGATTAATGAACAGAGATGGAAAATGAATTACATTGGACTATCGGAGGCAAGAAATATTTTTGAGAAAATTTTGACTCATCTGCTGTGCTGTTCTCTGTAAATTATTTTCTGAAATTCTATATGTTGTCAACAGTTGACTGCATTTTCCATTACTGTCTATTTCTGTTCTTAAGTACTTTTGTGTTATTAGGGTTACATAATTTCAAAATACCAATACATTCCTGATTACTTAGAGAAAATATATGTAACAATATGAATGTTCTAAAGGCTCTGACCACAAATGTCCTGTTTTATAATACTTTCTCATTCGTCACTACTTTATCACTGCATTAGAAATATTTAGTTCAATTCTATTTTTTCTTTTAATGAAAGAGGTAGCTGCAGCAGAGGAATAATTCTGTGTTTAGAAAATAAGGAGAAACGTAGACATAAAGTTAACAACAAAACGCAGCCAAGTGGGTTAGTGTGGTTTTAAGCTTACAGTGCTGATTCCACCATTTGCGATTTCACAGTCTAACTGGGAAAAACATACACACAGCTGCTTTTTAAATTGCTGCCACCCACGTGCTTCCCTGTAGCTCAGTGGGTGCACGTCCTCCCCACGCTCCGCGGCTGCTCCGCGCATCCCTGGCAGTGGGAGAGCAGGAGTCAGCCCCAGCTCACATGCAACGTTGTTGATCCTTGTCTTACAACCAGTGCGCCTCCCCAGCTAAGCAGGGCGCCTCGCAGCTCTGCTGTGAGAGCTGGGGGACTTGCCTGTCCTCACAGGGGGATTAGTTCTGCTTGGATGAGCTGCACTCGCACCCCCTTCACTCCAATATTAAAATACATATTAAAATAGAAGAGAAATGCGGTGACTGAAACAGCATTAAATATTTCCATTGTTGGTTGTTCAGAGGTCCAGAAGTTGAGGGCTCTGCTGGTCTCCCAGAGCTTTGCAGACTCCAGGGCTGGGAGGTCACCAGTGGTCTAGTTGTGGCCATTGGAAGGTGGAGGTTATACTTGTCCTGTGTCTTGGTCATTGTCATGCTGGCAAGCTTTGGTAATTCACTGGTGACGATGCTTAATTGCATTGCTACCACCTCATACTACATGTGAAGCACAGCTGAGACCTCTTCAACAGGTTTTGTTCCAGGCGGAGAAGTGTCCCTGTTCGTGCTTGATCTGAATTTGGCCTGTCATGTCCCATTAACCACGTGTTGTGACTATACTGCACACCACCGTGGAGACCTCCTCCTGTTTGATGCTTTATGCTAACGTAGTTGTCTGTACTTTCTGGTGTTTAAGGATGTGATCCTTTTAGTCTTTTGAAGAGCTCATTCAAGAAACCTCATTGACTTCAAGGAGGCTGTGTGCAAAAAGAGCGCTTTGCAGGATTTGGTCTTAGGTCTCTGTTTCTGGAGAGTGTCCACTTCTCTGTATGTGGAGTAATTCTAAAGATTGCTGGTTGTTGTGTGAGATAATGCAGCAGTAATTGTTGGGATAGGTAAAATTATTAAATAACTCTGCAGAAAATAAGTCACTTCTGGGGAGAGTGTGTAGTTTCAGGCTATGGTACAAGAAGGACCTCCTTAAGAAGATGTCTTGGGCTTGTGAGCAAATAACAGTCCCATGTCCATTGTATCATAGACCAGTGTCAGGCTCAGCCCTGTTGCTGCAAAGCAAATGGCAGTTGTGGTTTTTAACTTCAGAAGTTGTAGGGGAAATAATGCTTGAGAACTTCAGACTCAGGTTTCCAAAAGCTTTAGTCACAAATGCAGGTATGTAAGATGCTTGTGAATGATTAACTCTAAGATGTGCTTATGTTTGCAGAAATACTTAAAAATGCTCTTCAAAATACATCAGGAAAGATTCTTTTGTAGCATTTTGGGTCTTGGAATACATAAACTAACTTAGAGTCATCTGAACTTTATCATCAGTTTGCATTTGTGACCAAGATTTAAGATTTCTTCCCAGTTCTGTTTCAAGATATGCTGTAATCTTGCTAGAAGCTGTTAAGAGAAAAATTTAAGTGACTCCATGAATGGCTCTAACTCTAGTATTTTGCATGTAATTATAGTCCTGATGGGAACATACTTTAGAAAAACAACTACTGGAACAATATGAGTCCTGCTCAGGTTACCTAGCATATGCTAAACACTGAGAAAACATACACTGTGCTTTAGTGAACAAGGCAGGGAAATGCTCCTGGGAGCCAATTTAGAATGTGACTTAAGGCAAGCATGGCTTTTTGTGTCTGTTTCTTTTGGCAAACTACAAGTAGTAGAGAAGAGGTGGTTGCAGCTGAAGTTCCCTTTTAAGCCTCAGAGGTGGCTGTGCATGTATAGAGACCAGTTTGGATCTGGGTGAGGATAGATAGGTGCTAGCTGTGGACCTTGCCTTTGTTTTGAGAAATCAGCATTGCTCCTATACACCTCTCTTCCACTTGTTCTCACATGAGCGTGTGAAGGTGGAACCTGGACAGAGGTACATCAGGCAGAAAGAGGCTTTGGCAATCCACTGCTGCTACTCCAGTAGAGCAATTTTGCACATCAGCAATGAAAAGTTGAAATGCTGCTGCTTTTTTCTTTTTTTTTTTTTTTTTTACAGGATCAATATATATGCAGTGAAGTGGCTGTGTGATCAATGTGCTGATTTAGGTTTTCAAAATTTCTTGTTTGATAGTATAGTTGTATATAAAGACGTGGTTTTGTACCTATTGAGATGTTATTTAACTGAATGTTGGAAGCATCAGAGACATGAGGGTATGGGTGTGAATAAAAATCCCCAGTGGTCTGTCTTAGACCTCAAGTGGCTCATCTTAATTTTTTATGGCATCCTATTAGTTGAAGCTAATGCAAGTAACCTTAACTAAATTTTGCTTCCCTGTTCTATTAAAAGAAGGAAGCACAATAAAAAAGCCCGTTTCTGAAGCATTTGTTCTGTTAGTGTGACACGCACAGCATTGCAAAACAATTGGCAGGACTGATTGGACTTATTTCTTGGTCTTTGCCATGACCTCGCAATACTTGGGCAGAGGAACTGGGTCTGTACTGACATTTCCATTTCAGTGCTTTTTTCTTAACTTACGGTGTATATACCATACTGTAAGTTTTAGAACATTTAATGCATTTACCTAATATGTACTTGCAAACAAAGGTGTATGTACGTATACTTTGGCGTATATGTAATATTAATAGTAATGTGAGCTATACCATGATCTAGAGGATATCCAGGAGGCCTGTCATACTTCTATTACTTCAGGTAAATAACTGATTGACCTTTGTGGTGTGCTGATACTTCACTAATCAGAACCTGAAATCTGTATAACAACACTTCATTTACTTGATAGACAAAAGAACAATTGCACTTGAAGTAATGTGATTTCTAAATAGACACTGCCTGTCAA
>NC_143448.1:8970000-8992500 GCF_987193195.1 Phasianus colchicus
CCTGTACTCTGCTCTGCTGCAGGCAGGGCAGCTCTGCGGCAGCACCTCAAGAGCCCCTCACAAAGCAGATAAGGAATAGTTACTTAAATATGACACTGATCCATCAAAAAGGGTGCCTTGTTTTCAGCCATGTCTCTTCGAGATTAGCAGGAGTTTGGTCTGTAACCATTGTAACCAAGATGGAATGCAGTGGTCAGAGCCTCATGACGAAGCCTTCTCAGTCCTGCTGTTTAGGGAAGTGCCCCATCATTCTCGGCAAGTCTGCTCTCAGGTATCTGCTTTCCATTGCTGTGTGTTAGATTTCCATTCTGAACCTGCAGAAATCCTTCTAGTCCCCCCACTCAGTGATGGGTGAGAGACTGCTTTCTCCCTTTACTTTCTATACTTCATTTGAAGTAATGAACTATTTAAGTTTCCTAAAGAATGAACAAAAATGGTGTGCTTTTATCTTGATTTTGCCATGCCAGTGCTTTTATTTTGCCACCCGCTCTCTGCAGGCCTGAGGGCTCCTTCTTAGGGCAGAAGTGGGGCAGGGATGAGGACAGTAGGAATGTTAGGATGGGAGGTGTCACTGTGATAAAGTGATCTGTAGGCCATGTTTAATGCCACCAAGTGTATTAGACACTAGTAAACTGGCCAAATTTGACCTAAGTGGAACTATCTTAATTTGTTTTCATGCAGCTTGCTGCCTGTACCTTTAAAATCTCCTTTACATAGTCAGTGTCAAATGTGTTAGAATAATATTAGCACAGGTAAGTACAATATCTTTTTATAAGGCTTTAAATCATTTCTGCTACAGTTTAATGTGTAAAGCTACAGATTTTCCCAATTTGTTCATAAGGTTATGTATCACAGACCTTAAATCATTTAAGGTTTTAAACCTGAGGGGTTCACTCACAGTCATGAACTGGAAAGCAGATTGCAAGAGACATTGACATGCTGATCAATGACATGAAGCCTCCAAACAAATCAGTACAGGACTTTAGGAGATGAAGCCTTACTGTGTTCTGTCTGTCATCAGAATTTATAAAGCATCTTAGTGAAAGCCCCTTGAGAATCATTCTTAGAATTTTGCAAGTCATGAGCGTGTATGTAAAATCTGAATTTTTTAAAACACAAGTAGCCTTGTAATAGCATAGCAAAAATGTAGTTTACGATGTTGGCGTAGGAGTACTAAGAACCTGTTTAGTGAGATAACATCTTTTCCAAACCCAACAGCTTATTATCTTCTTTGTTTCTATTTCTTGGCTTTTTTACTTTGACTGAACTGCAAGTAAACACTAAAAAGGTGTATCTGAAGGTTTTAAGATGTCAACAACAGCAGAAATTCCAGACAAACAAGCTGTCACTGTTTTTAGACACTGTGCAATTGAAAGATGTTGGATGGGACCTGTGTTTATATATAGCAGCCCAGGAATTTGCTTGTTCTGTGTCCAAATATTGTAAACAAAATTCACTTATTTGAATCCTAAGAGGATACAGACCTGTATAAATGAGACCCTAATCCTGTATAGATAGGATTTTGCATTTGGGAAAAGGAAATCTGATGACAGGGTGTTTTCTTAACCATTTCCCAGCTGTTTTCATTTCCTCCAGCCAGTGCCTTGGCTTGGCTTGGCTGCCCTCTGCCTTCTGAGCCCCCTGATAAACAGGGTGCCCAGCAGTTGGGGTTTGCACTTGCTCAGTGGCCATTGAGGTCAGTGCTGCTGGATGCGTAATGGGAAGCTGGCCTTTGCTTTTCAGGGCTTATAATTCAACTACAAAACTAGAGACAATTGGTTTGTAAGAGAAAACCAGGCATGAGGAGAGAGCAAAAAAGAAATGTGTTCCTACGTGTGAGAAACAGTGGTGATGGCAAACCAGATGTCTGTTGAATTTTTGGCAGTTAACTGTGGAAATGTGAGTTATAAAGGAGGGGCTTGAAGCCTTTACTGGGGTAATTCTCCTATGCGATTTACGTGGCAAAATTATCACTTGGAAAACATTTCAAAGAGTGTGATAAAGTCTGGTTCAGTCTACAAGTGAGGGGAAAGGAGAGGGGATCAGGCAACATTGTGGCAGCCATTGAGGTGGAAATAAATAGCGTGAGCTTGGTGTAGTGGGAAAGCCAAGGAGCGAGAAGAGGTGGTGGCGTGGACAATGTAGGATATTTTGGATGTGTGTTGCTCTGACTGTAGTCTGGAGGAAGATGCATGGAAGTGTTTTATCAGTGTTGCACTAGCGCACGATTGCTTAGCAGGGAACTCCAAATTTGCAGAACTATTTAATATTGTTTTAGTCATCGATAGGAGCCCTCAGAGTTGTTTGTCCTTCAAGTCAACAACTGGCATTGCCTAACAGTGTGATGCTGTCAGTGCAGCCTGAGCCGAACCAGTCACAATAAATGGCCAAGCTCTTAATCGCTTCCCACAGCTGGTGAAGATGCAGATGTGTGCACTGAGGACTGCAGGCAGCAATGGGGGGCTCGGCCGTGGGGCCAGCACCTCCCCAGTAGCTGTGTGCAGGAGGTGAAGCCCAATGGCTGCGCTGCTTGAACTCCAGCCTCGGAGCCAGAGACAGCTGTATGGAATAGTTTGGTTGATGTAGATGTACAAAGTGTATTCTTTGGAAATGACCTTTAATTTCATTTGTTAGACACACATAGGAACAAACATAGTTAGAATTCTCAGTCATAAATTCTTCAGATTATAGCTTCAGTCCAGTGAACTTTATTTTGCTCTAAGAACGCCCTTTGTTTTTGTTTCCTTTTTGCTTACTAATGTAATGGCTCTAAATTCACTACTGGCAAATATCTTGGAAGTATTCTGGCTTGGCTTTTACTGCTGGCTCTTATCTCTTTTAAGTGGGGTTTATTAGATGAGATCATCTACAAAGGACTTATTTCGGTTATAAAATGGAATTAAAAAAAAAAAAAGTAAAAATACAGTTAGTAGCTGTTCTCTTTTTACTCCCTTCGAAAGATTAGAATATCAATGTCAAAGAGAATAACTGGGTTTCTGGAGTATGCTATGCAACTTTTGTTTTATCCTGTTTTGTCCTCTTTTGCTGCACTGTCTAGGGGAAAGGATCAGAAGAATTTCATTCTGTTCCTCAGTATTATCTTGAGGAGAGGTTTTCCCTCTCAAAACAATCCAGAACTGAAAGAACTTTTCAGTTCCCAAAATGAAATGGCCACCAAACAAGTACATTATGAAGGCTTAAAAAATAAAAGGTGTTAATCCCATTAATATTCTGATTCTCAATTCTCTGCTGCTCTGTAGATTGTCAGCTTGAGGTGGCATTGTAATATTTTAGCATAAATGTCTGAATCAAACATCGAGTTTTGACATAGTAAATTTCTAACAGGTTTTATTTTTACAGTTACGACCTTCAGTACCTTTCCCGTGTCTTTTAAGGATTTCCTCAGCCAGGGAACACATTCGTTGTTTTAAGAGTAACTGGTAAGAATACTTATTTGTTATCATAACATTTTCTTTACTTGTGCATCTGAATTTTTAGTTTTTTTTTTTTCTCCTGTATTAAGAAATACATAAAAATGAGGTACCTAAATTAGATTTAAAAATCTGTTCTCACATGGCTTTGTTTTTTCTTTACATCTTCAAAAATACTATGTTTCTGTCTTTAGGAAAACTCTTTATAGCAGTTCGTTTGGGTGTCATTAGCTACAAATAGATTTTTGAAGAAAAAAATCTGCTTGGTAAAATCATGAGCATTCATCTTATACAGTTGATATCTAATAATTGTATTAGGGATGAATCATCATTTATTACTTTATCATCAGACTGATGATTTAAATAAAAACATCCATGACACTCGTGATTAAATTCATTTTATCACTTTTTCATGTTTTTTTTTTCCAGAAGTTCAATAGAATATCTCACGCATATTATTAAGAACCATCTTCTGTTGTATATTAGCATGAGAAGAACACCCATGAAAATCAGTGGGTGGAGGGGTGTACTACATTACATATATGCTTTTCCTCTGAGCTATTCCCGTGCAGTAGAAGAGGAGCTCCTGTAAAGCCTGAGAAACCAGATTGGTATGGAAATCAGTGTGAAATCAGAATTGGGTTATTTGGCCCCGAGTTTGAAAGAAAAGCCTACCTTCCTAGGAAATAACCAATAATTAATTCTACATTCCGCACGCGTTAATTGATTCTTAAATCAAAATTTCTGGTAGCTTCTGCTTCTAAATCAAATTCTTATGTTATTTCTTTATTACAACTGTTATACTGGATTGTCCACTCATTTTTATATCATGTGAATCAGTGGAAACTGATTCAGAGGAATGGTGCTGATTTATAGTGTATGTAAGTGAGAGGATATTCAGGCGTACTAAAGCTTCAGTACTGCAAATGCATAAGCAGGTATTGAATTACTAATGCTAATGGAATTACTCACGTGAGTAAAGTTAAGCGTGGATGTAAGTGTTTTCAGGATTGATGTCTGTACTTAGGAATTTATATCATTTAAGAATACAGCTCACAATTTTTAAAACTTACTAATTGAATGTGAGCTACTGGATCTTTTTCTAGACAACTGACTCAACCAGCATTACAGTGACTCGATTCTAGAACAATTCCATCTGCTTCAGATAAGATACGTAGATTTTTAAATCTGCAGATAAGAATTCAGTCTGACCAACTCACTTCACCGATCCCTACTAATATGAGGAAATACTTGAAAGAGTAAAGGAGAAGCGCAGAACTGGACAATTAGTAACACAAATGTTTTCAATCAAATAGTTAAATAGCTCAGCAAAGATGTGGTTCATTTTGCAACAGTGTTTGGAATCCAAATAAAACCATCTGAGAGATGTGCTGTTTGTTGTGATGTTAGTGCAGAAAACAAAACTCTCAGTGTGTCTCAAATTTCAGGGAGGTGTCACAAAGCCATTATAGTTTTTAAAGAAATAAAATAAACACCACAAAACCCAAAGACAGAATTCCAAACCCGCAAGCCTAAAACGCGTATGGAGAAGCTCATAATTTATTCTTATTAACAAAGCTTACCTTTCTCTTGACCATACCCCATAGAGGTCATCATGTAAACTATTTAAATTGATAGTAATATTATGCACCACAAAATTAATTTTATATTGTATACAGTTTTTATTGTGACTTTATCTTGTTTCAAAAGTGCTTACTTTCTGATTTTGTGGATATTACTGACTGGATTACTTTTATTTTGGTTTTTACACAACAGTTATATTAGAAATTTGCTGTTTTATTCTTACCTTCTTAGTAAAAATCCTTTTATCACACAATGGGTAATTTATATCCATTACCAGCCCTTTCAATCCTTTTCAGTGGTGCTGTCAGTGCCTTTGGCACAGTAATGATTAATGTGATCTAATAATAGTGTGCCATTATATTACCTTAGTAAAACATGTACCAACATCCTATTCAGATCTACCAAATTCATAGCTTCCTATAATATTTTTGTTGAAAGACAGGATTACTATTTTTCAAAGCTGTTTTTTTTTTTTTTTTTTTTTTGCCTTTAACATATTTAATGAAATTCACAATTCTTTGCCATGGTAATCTTTGTGCATGTGTTTGGGCTTGATGGGTGAATTTTATATCATTCTGCGTTATTATGATTTGTTAGGCAAATTGTTTGACACGTAAAAAGAGATGTGCATTACACTGTTTTGTTAAGGGTGTATTTTAAGCATTCAGTACCTTCTGATTATTCTCCTATATTTATCGTAGGGGATGTATTTAAATTTCAGTACACAAGAATAAGCATTTGGACTGAAATATGTTTTTCTGTATTCTAACCCAGATAGTGCCACATCCTACAGGAGGCAAGGTCGATGCTGCTCTGCCCAGCAGTACCACTTTCTGTTACAGTGCCTTTGCTGTGGTGCTCTCTGTTCAGCGTTTCCTTAATTTGGTGCCAACAGAAGCATGCAGAATGGTGCCCAACTGTGAGTTGGAAACTGGGATCGTGCAGTGCAATGTCTGTTGTTTTCAATCCAAGATATACGTGTTAAAAAACCAAATTCAAATATACGTACCATGCACTTGAGGTTTGAGCAGATATAGCATTGCTTGACCCCAAACTCCAGTTGTCAGTAGTACCAGTTCCACCAGGAGAGGCACAACTATCCAGAAGGTGCATTTTTTGCGCCATAAAATGGAGTGTTGTTGGGGTTGTGTATGTATGATGGCTTTCTGGTCATTCCACTTCCATACCCAATGCAGTGATGTTTGCTGCTGCTGCTTTGCACAGATTCCTCAGTCCCCTGCAAGACGGGGGACTTGAGTAATGAATATTGGGTTTGTCTATTTGATACTGCTCCTAATCAACGTGGCTGACGAGTTTAGATAACACTGCATCCTTGCAAAGCATCTTAAATCTTTATCACCTAACGATGTCATTATTGTAGTCAGGGAGTCACGTACTTAGCACTGTCTGGGTGAAATCAAAATGAAATGGCATGTCCGCATCTTAACTCTACTCGTGATGTTCTGTTAAATACATACTCTTACGGTTTCATCGTATCACAATAAATAATGAATGAGAAAAATATTTTAATCTTGTCAATATCAGCAACGTCTAAAAACAAGGAAAGTGTGTGTATGCATTTATGTGGATTCCTTATTTGATTTAGGCTAAGCAATTCAGCTGTAACATGATTTGAAATATGCAATCAATGTAAACGAAGAAAAATATTTTGAATGCAGTGTATAAACCATGTGGTTCCTTAGACATATTTTTAGGAAAAGAAAAAAAGATGATGATTGTCATGCCATATAACAATAATGCCACTGGAAATATATGCAGCAGCTTTGTTTTCTGTCACGGTGAAGACAGTCTTAAGCCTTGGTCATTTAAATCAAAGATGTTCTCATCTCTTCTGTGTAGCTGATTCTTCATGACATAAGAAGAAATGAGGGGGATAAGGGGTAATAAGGCCTGAAATCTTGGCTTAACGTTGTATTCAAAATGTATAAAGCAAGTTCAAAAAGATACTTCCCTGGTTTTAGTAGTAAATATTTATTAAACAGAAAAACCTTTCATGAAGTACTCTCCAAAACGACTTTACTAATGGAGCTATAATTCGTTAAAGATCTAGAAGGGTTGTAACAGTCTGGAATGAGAGATGCCTTCGGTTGTCCTGTAAGTCAGTGGACTGTCTGTTGGGCAGACTGCCTTGTATCCTACCGATTTGTTACTCCTGGATCCTGCAGGTGTCCTAACCAGGGAGCCGAGCTGGACAGCATACAGATAGTTTTGTTTTTTTTTTAAAGTAAGAATAGAACAGTCAGTCTCCTCCATTTCTTTACATGCAACCTCAAGTAGATGTAGTTGAGTGCAGAATAGACTTTTTCATGGTCTGAAGCATTTCAGAGCTATCTCCTCTGTTGTTCCTTTCAGTGGCAGACTGTATAGAGTGCATGAGGCACTGGCTTTCATGGGGGAATTTTGTGCCTGTTTCTTCAGTAAAGTAGTATTAGAAGTCAGTGAACTGGCCAGTGAAGGATTATTTCATCTGCACATCTTTCCATCTTCGTTCTGCTGGGATAGAGGCTCTTACGTGTTGTCTCTGGGAGAATGAGTGGCTAGGAAGAGAGAGAAGATGGTCCTGGTGCAGCTGCGTGAGCTGTTAAACAGGATGATTACAATTCCCTGTCCTTGCTTTGGATCCTGTCTGTATTTGCTGTTTTGTGATCTTTAACGCACTTGGGTAGACTAGTGTGGCTCTGACAGGAAGGCCTTTCAGAAAGCAGAAAAATAAAATAAATTCCTAATTTTGGAAGATAAAAAAAGCACAAGAGGAAAGTATCTTATTTATTTTTTTTAAAGTCTAACTATGTCTCCTTTGAGGCCATCAGATCAATGAGTAGAAGTGGTGACTGATAATTCTTGAGTTATATCACTAGCCACTGAATTACTCTGTGACTTTAGTAATGAAACATAAATGTTCTTTTAGTTCCCCAGTGGGCATAATACCATTTACCTGTCTCAAGAATGCTTTGTAATTTAATTAACACTTGGAGTGCTCTTTGAGATCCTTAGCTAAAAGCAGGAAAAATGAGTCGGTTGTTACAGAAATCCCAATTTATCCCCATTTAAAAAAAAAAAATTACACTTTTCCGTGAATTTTTCATACCTCAGGTAATGCTTGATAGGGGTTTGGGGCTTTGTTCTTACTGGTCCTTGGAGTCGCTTATTGTTAGTGATTTGCATAGGTGCAGTATTGGTATTACCATTTGTTCAGTGGCTCATAAATTACCAGTCGTGAGGGGGGAACTTGAGTTGTGCTAGAAAAGTTCTGCATTATTCTTTATCAGATATTTCTTATTGTTTTAGGGGGAATATTTCCTAATTTTCAGTTGTGCGCTGTCCGTAATAGCTTCCTCTGAGCTTTGTCAAGTATGCTGGTATCTTGCTGATAAATTACACAGGACTGTACTGTTGTAACTACAGCTATTCAACAGTCAGATAATTGCCACGTCCTGTTGTGGCTGGATGACTGACCGCTGACCAAACCAAGTATTTCCTTTGTATAGACAATCCCTGTCTTTAAGTATGCACCAATCTACCTTTGGACTGATTCGTATATTTCATTGTGCATACGCTTCTGTTTGAATACATGCATTTGTAAGCCAGTAGTTAAGAAGGTAGCTCAGAGGGAGATTTTTTTTTTTTTTTTTTGCATTCTCCTCTGACCTCTGATGAAGGACTTTATTAAGAGAAGCAAGAACACTGGCAGCAAGCAAGCTGCAACTTCAATTCATCCGCATTTTCAGTCTTGTTTTGCAAACAGCCAGACATCTCTCTCTAGAATCATAAACCCCACCTCTTTGCTCCCAGGTACCTAATTCACTCTCATATTTTTCCTTAGCGGCTCTAGGCATTCATCTGGGGTTAGCTGCCTACCACCCAACTTTCTTTTTGAGGCTATGGAAACATAGCACGTTTATCTGGATACAGCTAGGCTCGATTTAAGCTTCTCTGGAAAAACATACATGTTCACACATCTCCCCCCTTTTTAATCTACTTTCTGCCACTAAAAGGAGTTTAAGCAGTCTTTCAGATAAGCAAATAATCTTAACAAGCATCTTATAGCTAGCAAAAATGTTGCACACCTGTTTGTACACAGCCTTGATGAAACATCTGAAAAGTTATGCTAAGCAAGTCTGCCATTCCCTTCTGGTATTAAATATGCCATTATCTTGAAGTTTTAAGTTGTGCTATTTGTGTAATAGCACATAATAACACCTACAAGGGAGTTTGTATCTTATTCTTTTCTTCATCTCCTCCAGCAGTTGTTTCCAAGAGCCCCTTTGGCCTTGCTTTGATAATTTAAATAGACAGTCAGCTGCATCTGTGAATGAAACGGAGGGCTGTCTGCCTTTCAGCTTTCTTGGAGATCGAGGAAGGCCAGTATGGCTCAAGCGATCTGTCACTTCTTTTCAAATAAGAGAGTAAGAGTCTGAGAAAACAGATTCAATTAATAGAATTTAACTTTTTTTTTTTTTTTTTTTTCTGACTCCACACCTGACTTGCTGTCCTCCTTTATTTGTACTTTTCATTTTATACCAGATCTTACTGCATAGTATTTGCAGGGAAAATGGAACAGGAGATGCTCGTGAAGTTCATACTTCTGCACAGGTAGCAGTGCCAGGAAAAAGTGTGAATGTGCAGCAGCGATATTGACATTTGTGCCTGTACAAAGGATTTAGAATAGAATAGTTCTGTCAGAAGGGACCTACAAAAACAGAGTTAACAGAGTTCAACCTGACCACGTCAGGATAGTTTGCTTTGAGAAGAGGTGAAAATGTGCAACTTCTAATGCTCAGTTAAAAAGTGATACGCTTATCTTCCTTTATCCCTCATGCTTCCTCCAGAATATTCCATTTCTACTGAAAGTGTGGCTGCATTAAAAATAGAGCCCATCTTAACTCTCTGAATAGTGATCTCAAGTGTTGCTTTGAATGGACATTGTCCTGTGCTAAGCGCTGGAGGAAAATTCTTGTGTTGCTTTTTTTCCTGTGGGTAACTGCGCATTGCATAGTTGACCAAATATGCCAAGGCTATGGAAAAAGAGAAAATGGCAAGATGACTATTTCCCAAAAACAGTAAACACACATTGCAGCCTGGGTTCTTATTTGAGAATGCATGATTTTACTTTTTGAATAACTACTGTATTTTAACAATAGGCATCAAGTGGTTGCTATGTGATACACAACAGTGTTTTTCATGAACTTTTGGCTGCTGAATAAGCCCAGCAAATATGGGTTCTTACCCTTTTAGTTTTCTGGGTCAATTCATTTTGCACAAAGGAGAGAATGATAATTTGAGTTGTAGGCAGAGAATGTTTTCTTCACATGGCAGGAAAGATGAAAGCTGTTTTTATTTGATTTCTTTTTAAATTAAAAATTATAATTCTTTATGGAGTTACAAATAATTATCTTACTACTAAAGGCATCCTGTAAGCTTGTTACAGAGTATCTCTGTAAAATAATTGTGCTTTTAGTCACTGCACACTAAAACTGGGGGGCAAGAAGGGGAGAAATTAGGAATATAAGCACATATACAGCATATATATGTGTGGAAAAAAAATAGTGTTTTGATTACCCCAGAATTAAAGACCTAGGCAAAAGCTTTTTGTCTGCTGGGTGGTGCTAGCCAATTACAGACCGTATCATAGTGTTTTCTGAGCTGATTTTCCCTCTCTAAATGCTCAGCCCTTTCCTACTTGTAGATTGAGAGGACCACGTCTATCAGATTTAGTTGGCTTCCTGATGGGGCACCATATTGGGGCTGCTTTCATGATCTTATCTCCTGTTCTTCTGTTGTTGGAATCCCATTGAGAAGGGTTTCTGAGAACTTCAGCCTGTGCATATAAAACCTGTGTGAGAGCAAGGACTGACACCCTGAGATGCCAGGAGAGACAGGTGAGGCAGCAGGAGAACAGTCTGATGCCAGCAGTTACACCACTGCTGCACGGGGTTATTGGCAGTTTATGTGGGAGAGGGAGAAAGCAGGGAGGATTTGGGTGGGTGGGGGGGGTTGAGAACAGGGGCAAGAAAACCATATGAGTTATTCATTGGGAGGGAGAGGTATTATTTAGGGCTGTACAAAGATATATGAGAATGCGTTTAAGCTTCTTTTCTTAATGTTAAGGATCTAATTTATTTTTAATTAGCTTCAGAAATAAACATGCTCAAAAGGAAGTTTAGGAAGATGTTGGTGTAGGAAGGGAGGAGAATGGGTATTTGGTTGGAAGGCAAATGAAAGTGAGAAGAATGGTTTTTAGGGGAAGGTTAATTGTGTTGAAAGATGAAGTTTGGGGCAGGGTGAGCAAAGAGCTCTAAGTTAAGGATTCAGGGCCTAGGACAGTCAGAAGGCCATTGTGCTCTTCTGCTAGGCATTTCTCAGCTGAGACCTGTCCTGTTCTGCACTGGATATACAGGAGTCCAAATTCATGAAAATCATCTATATGGCAAATTCAGCAAAGCCATTTCTGCTCAGTCATTGAGTCAAAGATTCTGAGTCTTTATCAACCAGCAAAGCATGTGTTTTAGCTTTCTTAGAGCATTTTCTTACAGAGAAGAATCAAGGAAGTTTCAGTATATTCCAGGTAATGGAGTCCAGACTATCTTCATAAAACTGTTTCTTCCTCAGTGACCTTGTCAAAAGCTGCTGTTGCCTCTTTTGGTTAGGGTCATTCCAAATGCAGCTTTGAAGTAAGTACCTTTTCTCTTCTATATCAAAACCTGCCCTACTTTCCCCACCCACCTCCCCAAAAGCTAATCCCAAATTATGGTTACAGTGATTGCTTGCTCAAAGAGAAAAAAAAATCTTTCATATATATATATGCATTTATTCTGTCCCTTAGAAACTTCATTTGAAGCATTTATCTTTGGGATGATTTTCCCTCTCAAAGTCATATCAGACACAAAGCTATCTTCAGGGCTATTTCTTCTAGTTCACTGGACAGCTGTTCTGCCTGAAAAGAAAGAAAAGATCATGTATCAATCAAAGACTTCAGGAGAAACCATATGCTCTTTAATAGGAAAATCCTGTCTCTGAGTTCTTGATCTTCTGGCTTCTGGTTTCTTGATTTGGAGAAAATTGAGAGTTTAATATTGATATATTTTGCAAAATATCTGTTGATTTATTCTGTTTTCTGTGTTTCTTTTGTGTATGTTGATACCTGGAGGCTGTTATGAACTACTCTTCACTGGTGGCAGAGTGTTTTCTACCTCTGTGGCTTGATCAATCTGAATGTCACTATAGGCAGAAATTAGTGCTACTTAACAGAAGAAAGGCTCTTACCTTCACTTAGCTTTGCTGGTGCTGAACTTGTGATTTCCAGTGGAAAGGCACTAAGGATTTGAAGGAGATGCCCAAGCTGCAGCCTCCTTAACTAATACAGGTGCCTGTATTTATTCACCATTCTGCAGTTCGGCACCTTGGTTGCAATGCAATAACTGGCAAGTAGTAACTTCCTTTTTTGTTAATTAATTTATTGCTAATCATGCACTTACTGTAGTCTGTGATGCTAATTTATAGATGATTTGAAGTACATTAAAAATTCCTTTTTTTTTTTTTAAAGAGTACTTTATTTGCTTTATTAAATGTGTATATGCAGCAACACAATTGAAATTAGTGTGTATTCAACCCAAGTATAGGTTTTACACAAGTAAATGGAGATGCTACACTTTTAGCAGAGATTACCTTCCAGAGTGGAAACTTCATCTCTGATAGAGGGTTTTCTGACTGCATTGGGTATCAGAGGACGTTTAAGCAGTATGGAGCAGCATGGTGCAGGTAAACTGGAACCAAGCTGAAGTCTGCGTGGAGGCACAGTAGCTCAGGGGAGCTTTAAAGCTAACTTATTTGGTGAACAAAAAGAAACAAACAAAAAACAACAAACACAAAAATTCCCAAGGTTATTGTATCCACTTCTTGGTGCTCTGCAAAAATGTTGTTAGGAGTTTGTTGCATGTTTCTGCTTTGTTAGAATTTGATGGTATTTTCAGATACTGGCTAATGCCATACAGGGCTCAGCAGTGCACAGAGGTGAGGCATTTTGATGTAGATTCTTGCTGAAAGAGACCCATCATTCTCAAAGCTGGCAGACGTTGACTTGCATGAGGCTTTGCAAGAGCTGGCTTGACTGGATGTGGGACTGCAAGAGAACTTAAAGCACAATGCGGATAATTACACAGTGAAAAAGAGGCCATGAGAAGATGTGCCACCGTAATTGCAGTCAGTTCTTGTTGTCACACATCCCTAAGGTAGTCCCAATGCAAAATTTCCCAAGGAAAAGGTATGTACTGATTTTCAGCAGTTCTTAGATCATATCACTTGCCATTTTGGATCAAAATATTGGACCGTCAGCTTCCATTTTATGACCAGGTGCAGAAGATTTAGAGGAAGTGACAAGAAACCTGTGCTCAGTCACTGTAGGATAAGCTCTCCTTAAGGCTGTTATAATTATAAGCAAGACGCGTGGCCACTGTGTACAACCTGATAGTTCCAAACCAAGGAAAAGAGTGGAGATTATTTAATTCTCTTTTGCTTTGAAATAAAGGAAGATCAGTTTTATTTAATCAATAGACTTTAGGGTTTGATGTATGGATGAAAACTTAGAATCAGTGAAATAATATTTCTGGTTAAGTACTTCTCATCAGGAACTTGTTTGACCTGTGGGCTGCTTCATTTTTTAAACTCAGATGTCTCTATTAGAGAGACTTGGAAAGATTGTTACAGTGTCAGCATGGGGAGCGTGTGCCTTAATATGGATGCATCTTGTAGGAAAGAAGATAAACCTTTTTCTTTGTACACAGACACATACATGATTTATCAAACATATTGTATTACTCTGTCTTTACAGTAAAATGTACAGTGGATGTGAATTACTCTATCTGTGTAGGATTAGAAACTCCGATGTTCTGTCTTGTATTTGAGAAGAGGATTACTCTATAGATAATGTGCAGATAATGTACTTTTAGTGAAGTGCTGCAGCTTAAAGACGGCAGAATCAACTTCCTCGAGGTAAAAGGAAAAGGAATTGGTATGGAGCGACATGGTGTTGTTGACCACAAGTAGAAATTTGGAGACGTAATCAAAACGTATCACTGTAAATTTCTTGACTAATCATTTTTTTCAGTCATCATAAAGTGATCATTTGATTACAAAAAAAATAACGCACTGTAAATGCTGAGTACCTTGAAATTCACCAATTTTATTGCTTGTGTGATTGGCAGCATTAAATGCCAGCAGCTCATTTAAGTAGGAAACATCTGTACATTATCATGTAGGGATTTTTTTCATCTGTTGATTTTAGAAATGAGGATTTTATGAGTCCTTGTGTACATAGTTGTGTATTACTTATATACAAAAACAGTCAGCTACGAAAGATCGGTCCTAAAGCATCCCATGTATAGTTTTGTGATTAAGGTACCAAGCGAGCAGTCTGTGAAGCAATACAGCATACATTGCATTTGATTTTAGGTGTGGCAGCAGCATCTCTGATTTCATAACAGTGGGAGTAACATGACAGTTCAAAAGCACAGTGTGAAGATTTGTTTTCTATACGTGGCAATGTAAATTCTTAAAATAACAATGTAACTTGTACATTTCTTACTGGATATCAGGGTAATCCAATTTAGAACAATTTATTCTCAATGGGTAAAAATAGAAGATACATCACGGTGGTGCATGTACAATACATTAATTTTTATGAGTGAGTTATGAAGATGTGCAACTCAGGACCTAGGATAAACATCATCTGCCTTGATTAATCCGTTATGCTATGGCACATGTGTGTCATTTTTATTATCCTAAAAAAACCAAACCCAAACAAACACTGCACAACCCCCAAAGCAAAAACAAACAAAAGCAAAACAAAAAAAGCCCCACCAAAACTCAAGAACAGCAACAAAATCTGTTCCTTTAATATACCAAATGCAGCATTACAGATGGATGTCTGTAGTTGTCTATGGTTTCTAAAGCAGTACATACAGAACTACTGTGAACTTCTTTTCTCTTCTGGGTCATCTTACAGCCAAGGTTTTCCTACCCCCCGATTCCCAGAAAAATGCCATGTAGTTGTTGAAACTCTTAATTTCTGGATGAATGTTTGCAAAATGTCCACTTTTGAACCCACTGTAACTGCAGCTTGGGAAGTTATTCTCTTTGGCTCTAAGCATGGGTGGGTGTCATATTTAACTGCAGTTTTATTTACAGATGGGAGGATGAACATTACTCTTGTAATCAGAAATATTTTGCATTTACAGTAAAGAATCTGCAAGAGCTTCCATCACCCATCGATAGAAGAATTAAACTTTGCTGCACTCCAGCTAGCTAGGTAAGTTGCATTAGCCTACAGATCAGAGTAGCTGTGATGTAGGAAGGAGGGGTGGGCATTTCTTAAGGACTGCCACTGACAGACTCGTCAATGGCACATGTTGGAATAGAAACCAGGTCTCTCACTTCCCGTTCCTTGACTTACTCTCAACACAGTGCATCTATTTGATTACATAATAAGGGAATTACCTTCTTGAAATGTTGTGTTTCACCTCATGTTTATGTGGTGGAAGTGGGTGCAGAAACAATTACTTGCAACTTGCCTACTAAACTATATCAGAATTTCCTTATGTAAAACATCTGAAGTTTCTATGAATGCATGCTTTGTGTGCCCAGGAGCAACTGATCTTTAAGATATCTATGTGAATACATTTTAATATGATTTCACAATGTTAAGCTATCAGTCACAATCTGTCATTTCTGAAATCTGATACTAATAGAATTTAGTATTTGCCGTTTTACGTTGGAATAAGTATAGACATAAAACAATATAAAACAAAACAATGAAAAAATCAAATCAGAGATAATTATATATTGAAGACATTACATTTAATATAAATTAGCACAATAAAAGAATATGTTTTCCTGCTATCTCAACATTAGAAAATTAGAAGAATTGCACTGTTTTTCTCCATATGTCTGTGTCACCAGGTTGTTATTTCTTTTGTTTAGTCATATAATAGGACGTGTTGAGACATATTATCCTCAACTTGTGTAACAGCCTACAAATACTGATTGCAGTTTGAGCTTGTTATGGAAAAGTATTGCCCTGTGGATTGAGAAAATGACCAACAGCGGACTATAATCTATGAAGCTGAGAGTAAAATTGCCAACTAGAGGTCATTTTTCAAACCAAGGGGCAATACTTTTCTACTATAAACTGAATATTACAGTCAGTATATGTTTTATTAAACCATTTCAGAAACTTGGGAGCAGTTTCATTTAAACTTCTTGCTTGATGTGGCTCAGAGAACAGGCCCAGGGCAGCTCACAAAAGAGGCCTGGCATAGTATTTATAATAAATATTCTGTATACTCAGTAATTATGAAGGCTTTAAGGCCTTAATGGTGAATGGCTGCATCTTGCCACCATTCTGCATCCTTAGCAGCAAGTGGAGTCATTAAGATTTATGTATAAAAATCAGTGCAAGCCACTGTTTCTCACTGTAACACTATGGCAAACTTGGGCTGGGCTACATAGGAAAGCCAATCATGGCTATCACTGTCTAAAAGATTAAAAGCACTTTTGAAAGCACTTTTTCCTTTTTCCATACCATTTCATTGTTTTTCTTTCATACTGAAAAATGACAACGACTTTTACGTTGTCTCTTATATGGGGTGACTGCCTTATGTTTTGGTCAATAGGAGGGTTTCCATTCCAGAACAACAGAAATAACAATAAGATGGACGGACAAAGCAAAGCCTTTATCCTCCTCCTTTCACACACCTTGCACATCTGTAAGGAGCTCTGCCATCCCATGACTTGGGAACAGAGGTGCCTTCTGCAGCCATTGCGCTGAATCACTTTTACTGTTAGCAGACTGTCAGCACAAAATCCTTGGTGGACTTCAGATTTCAGGAAGTCACCAAAAGTTGTAGCCTCTCTGCAAAACAAGATGCAGGGGCCAGAGAGAAATGACACCATAGGCAGAAAAGAGCTAAGTAGCATATTTAAACTTTTTTTCTTGAGAATTCCTAATGGAAAGGCTTTATTTAGAGTTCCTCATGTGACTCTTCCCGCTGAGCCTATTCTGCATCCTTTGGTGTCAACTTGTTGTCTTCTTGCAGGATTTCTAAATTTCTGATTTTGGACAAAGTTGTCAGATTGACCTTGCTTTTGCCACAGTCCTAAACTACTCCAATGTCAACAGTAAACATATCAAAGTTATTGCATGCCTAAGTTGCAAGTTCAGTGGTTGCGATTATGCAAATAGTCCATTCACATAACCATAATTAGAAATTTCTATCTGCACTTGCCAGATTAATGCACAGTTACAGCTGTAGCACAGGCAAATGAAGTGCAAGGATTTTTTTTCTGTGCTTTACTGTTTAAAAACCAGACCTTACATCCATATGTATGTATATATTACACAGACACATGCATAATTTTCTAATGGTCATAATTTTTAAAGTCTACATAAAACTTCACCACCTGAGGAAGGGTGATGGATTAGAATAATAAAAAGTGGAACAGCAAAAGACCTGTTCTACATCTAGTCCATCTTCTGGATGTTTTAGGATTGTTCCCTACAGGGTATTTACTAGTACTAAGTCCAGAGCAGTCCCAAGCAGCGAAGTTCCCACTAAAGTTTCACAGGTATAATTCAAAGGATATTTTCCTGACACTTTTATTTTCAAATCACCAGTTCACCACATTATGTTGGTTGTAACTTTGAGGACTTTTCCAGTGTCTCTCTCCTCGATGCTTTCATACCTCCAAATATTTGTAAAATATTACCATACCATAAATGACTGGGGTATTGACTGTGCCCTTTTCTCTCATCCTCCAGCTAATAACTCTAGTACTGGGCAGATTTCTTCACCACTCCCTCCCCCTCAAAAAAAAAAAAAAACCCAAAAACTCTCTTACAGACCAAAATACTGGGCCAAGTGAAGGTGATGCTACTAAGTTACTGCTGCACATATTGTGTAATACACATAAACACTCTCTCTATACGATTATAGTCTGTGTTAGTGCTAGGAGGATGTTGTTTAGAGGTCTGTCTGATTGTATCGGGCACTGTACAAACATATAATTAATCTCATTTTAAGAAATGCTCAGCTTCAAGTTGAGTGTAGAAATATAGGGTTATTAGTTTCTAGAATGTTTTTATTATGCACTTTCTAGTTTGATTGACAACTATTACTATTTTAAGATGACAGAACTAAAACTTATGCTGCTAGATAGCATCAAATATACTGCATGCTAAGTAAACAGAAGCATGTGAGCAGGATAATATTTATTGTATGGTTATATAGCAACTCAGTAAGAGACTAGAGGGGAATTATTCTCCAAGAAGGATATTTGATACTTTACGCTTTTTGGAAATACAAACATTTTAGAAATGCAAACATAGAACTGACCTTTGCACCCTCTTTCTTCAAAGAAGCATGGAGGTTGGTTGGCTGACCTGGCTGGATTCTTCTCAAGAGCTTCTTTTCATGCTTCATGTTCTTCCCTTGTTTGAGTAACTGTGAAGGAGAGGAATAGGGTGAAATCCTTCCAATGTGAATTTTATCTCTTCTACTTTCCCGTTAGGTTTGAGAGCAGAGCCTTGCAGCTCTGACCACAATGTGTGGCGAACACTTCATAGGCAGTCGTTGTCCCAGAGAACCTGGCCATTCAGGCAGATGGAGGACTGGAGGGGAAAGAGGCACTGTCAGAAGAAGCATTATGGGGTGCAGCAAGAGAAGGATGGAGCCGTGGCTGCCAAGTCAGGGGCAGTTTTTCAGTTGGCACAAAAAAATCAATAATAATTTTAACTGAATAAATACTAATTTTGTTTCCAGGACAAAAAGAATAGTTAGTATGAAGAATGTGTAAATTTCCTGTGTATTTCTAGTGAATATTTAATATAATGCAATTAGAGGATGGCTAAGAATTATACGGCTTTTAAAAACCAGCAAATAAATGGACTCCTGTTTTCATGATATGATTCACCCATCTACAATTACTTCTGAAATTCGAGTTAGAAAGCAAGATCTGAAATGTCTAAACCTGTTTCAGAACGTTGTGCTTATGCTCAGTATGCATCACCTGGGCTCAGGGCGGGACACCAGAGGTGTGCATCTTGCATATAGATCAAGCCATATAAACAGTGCTATCTAAGATAACGTGGCATTCATTAAGAACCAGGAAGACTTTTTTTAAAAAATAACTGTTTTGCAACAAAGTATGTGGCTTAGTGTTGCAGAAAGTTTGTCAGACACAGAGTATATTATGCAAAAGTACCTGGTTTACCTGATATGAACTTCTGTATCTGGAAGGAGTACAGCTATGTCAATCTGCTGTTCTGCTTGGGCTAATTTATCTTAATTTAGATTTAGCCTGACTATTCCAACGCAGTACTACACGAACCTCTTTAGTAGAAGAAATTCAGACAAGCAACTCTTCAAATCAATCTCAATTCAGGGTTTTGTAAATACATGACCAAGAATAACTGCTTGTGTCCTTTGCACAGCATCAATGCAAGTAGCTGTAAAATCACAAAATAATATTGTTAGACAATTGTTTTTGGCAAACTTGGATTAACTGGGTAAGAGAAGGAGAATCAGTGGGGTTGATATAGATCACTGTTATTTACTCGCTTGGGTAAATTAATTTTTCCAGTAATTAAGACAGAAAGTACCCCAAGTGTGGGGTGTTTTTTCCTTTTCCCTCAGCATGCCTTTATGTACAGTAAAATGAGTACCTGACTCATAATGGGGCTGCTAGGCAGTGCTTCTGAATAGTTGCAGTTTCAAACTGAAATTGCAATCTTTAAACACAAGAAGTATTCAGGAAAACTAAAAAATCAAGTAGAAATTATTAGGAACTTGTCTGGTCACGTTCAGTGTTTATTCCTAAAGTATAATGCATCAGTTACTTCATTGTTGGAAAGTTCTCTTTCGGACTGCAATATCCTCTTCCCTCTTAAGTAGTTGACTGTTGCAGCATACTTTGTATTTGCTTCAGCTTCTTACTATGTATGACAGTGGCTTTCTTACTGACTTGTGCTTGGCATCAGGCTGATGCCATTAAAAAAATGCCAGACTTAAAAACGCTCATTTTCAAATCTTGATTGGTGAGTGTGCTGATGGTGCTCATGGAAGTACAATTTGCAAATAGCAGCTCTTGTCAATCACAGCCACGTGCCGCTGTGTCTTACGTACTTATGAGTAAGTTGTTACCAATCTTGTTACCTGTTTCAAAGCCCTTCTCATCCATCTGTGATGCTCAAGTTCCTCTCTTTTGGTCAATAATATTCACATTTCAGAATGATGCATCTAATGACTGGGCTCACTTTGAGGGCACAGTGCCATGTTAGGATGAAATAAAGCGTCACAGTGTCTTAAATAAGTGAGTCAGTCAGCATGAGAAGAACAAAAACTTTGTATGGAGGAAAAGAAAATGGAGAGGAAGAGCTGTGCCATTGAGAAAGCAGCCCCTTAAAGTTTATATGTAAAGAAATGTCATCTGCATCATTTTCGGTTGGGTTGAGAGTGGTTTTATGGGATTTGTGATCACATTACATGCTCCTTAGGCCCTTCAATTAATTTTTCTGGATTTTGCCTCCATGTTTCCTGCGCAGTCCTCTAGAATATTGCAGTAGACTGCCCAGTGTACATTGCAATGCTTTATTCTCAGATTCGGGAAGAACTGTGTCAGATGTTACTCAAACACACCTCACCTACAGTCTTGCATCACTGGGGTCATGGTTTAAATGCCAGTATGGTTTCCATTTGAGCATCTTTGTCTCCCAGAAGTTCAATTCTGTTCACAAGTGCTTGCTCAGGAATGACACTGATATTCAGAAGGATCTGCAAATGCCTCAGAGATCAGATGGAAAATATGTATATAGTGTATGTATGTACTGCATGTGGCAGCTAGGCATAGTAATGGAGTAACGCTTTAATACGTACAGTGTATTTATTATACAGTCAAGTGGAAAAAAGTGGATGTTTCTATTTATCAGTTCTTTTTTGTCTTGGGTGTTTCTATCTCTGACTGATACAAATATTTTGGAATCTAAACATATCTCCACAATACTGTTGTGTCTTTGTTCTGGATTTCTTTCATCTTAACTTATCAACACAGTATATGAGCCATTTTATCCTACAGTGTGATCATCATCCTAGTGTGTATTTGCTCATTAATGTCACGTTAAGATCTAAGGAAATATGAAAGAAGTGAAATTTCTTTTTTTTTTTTTTTTTTTTTGTTTGTACTAATTTATTTTATACTAATAATAATGAAATAGAAAATCTATGGTACCGTAGCTTTGAAACAATAATAATAATAAGAGTATACACACTTCCCCCAACTCCGTACTGCTTCTAGGCTTACACTGGCTTAAATATTAGCACTCAAACATGACCTTAAAGCAAAAAATTGGAACAAGTTTCTCTCATTTTAAGGGTAGATAATTGTTTTGGCGTTTTTTTAAGGGGTTAGAATAATATAATCATTTAAATAACAAATGTGTATACAATGCTCATTTAAACCTCTGTATTTTTTTCACTGAATGGATTTATTTTTTAACTCATTGCATAACTTCATCAGAGGTCTTTTTTTATATATCTGATATTCACATTTTGAAAAGAAAAAGTACCAGTAATAAATATAAGACAGTTTTGTTTTTTTGAAAGCTGGCCATGATTGCAAACTGGATGTGCTTTTGTTAAATATGACCTTTTTCCCACAGAGTTACCCTAGAAGTATTTCAAGTTGATTTGTGTGTTTAGAACAAACAATCCCTAACACACACAACTTTCTGGTTTTCAGCTAGAAACTGCAGTTCTCCTGGAAGGATGCAGACAGAGAGGGATGTGCGAGTGTGTCATGGAGACCACAATTTACATGTTAGGGTTTGGGTGTTTTATCTAACATAAGGTGTTGAAAATTCTCACAGTTGGAGCCCACTTCTCTCCACTGCCTGGACAGGGAGCCAGAAGTGGGACGGTCCTGGTCATGTGAAGCAAAAGATGTCCAAGTGGCAGCACGGGGTGAGTTGTTAGGGCTGTGTTATGACATCAGTTCCTATGGGGAGTGGCGGGGCTCTCGTCCTGAGAACGAGCACTGGGGGATGTTTCCCATCTATCAGACCCTGATGTGCCAGGGGAACTCTGTGTGTTGTTTTCGGAGAGTAGTCACAGCCTGAAGCAGTTCTCTGGACAGCTCTCACTCAAAGCTGCTTATTATGTCTTCTCAACTCAAACGTCCCGCCACATTCTCTGCTTGATTTTTATTTCTCAACATCTTTTTCCTTTTGTGAGGACAGATCATCATCCACAAACTCATTAAAAAAAAAAAAAATATATATATATATGGTGAAAGCTTTTAATTTGGGAAACTAGATTTCCATCTGCATTATAGCTTTTGGAATTTTTCAGGGGAAACTATGCAAATGTTTTGATGGAGTTGAAATGCCCGTTTTACACCTGATGTTTTTAAATGGTTATAT
>NC_143448.1:8997500-9025000 GCF_987193195.1 Phasianus colchicus
TGCTAGTTTCCTTCGTGGTTGAGTCCAGCAGTTTGCTCCAGAAAAGCTTTTGTTGCAGTGAAATACATATTGTTCTTACATCTTCTTTAAATTCATCTAACTTGTTTGAAGAATTGCAATATAGCTGGATGTTCAAATGTGTTGTTAACAAAATGTGCTTTGCCTTTTTTTTATATGATATGTAACAATGTGGGATTATGTCTTAAGAGACAGTGAATATGCTCCGTGTATTTGGATTCCCAGATATAATGTTAGCTTGTTGGGGGTTTTTTTAGTGTGAGGTTTTTGTTTTTTTTTTTTTTTTTGGAAACCACAACTTGCAGAACAATGAAGGAGTCTGCTGGGGGATTTTGAATAGTGTACTCTAAATAAATAAAGAAATATATGAGGGAATCTGAAGGCCTAACTATTGCTTGGATGCAGCTGTTTGTGAATCTAACGCCTGGTCATACTGACAACTACCTGGGACTAACAGGTTAATGTGGATCTTCCTTTAAAACTAATTTAAACTGAAGAGGAGAAAAAAGACATACAGTTTGCATATGCATTAACCTTGATGTGCTTTTTTCATTTACTATTTTTTTTAAAGTATCAACAAGGAGCTAAGCTCTGAATTATAAAATAAAAAACGTTTTATTCATGTGATAAGGTAGTTCTGCTTATGTGAAGTACCATGTGCTGCTGGGTTTTGGACATAAGCACGATTGTAAAACAAGACATACATGCTAAATGTCTGCTCTAAGTGAGGATTCACACACTATGTGATGGAATTTAGATTCCTAAATCTTCAGATGCTTGGTAATGTAAAATTCTCTTAAGCATCTAGGTACCTTATTTAGGTGACTGTCCTTGTTGGGTTCAGGTGGGTTCCTGTGTACCAGCACTAACATAAGAACCTGCTTGTGTACAGAACCTCCATGTTTTGCATAAAGGAGGGGCCTCAGGATTCAGGAGCTCAGCCAGGTGCCCAGTAGATATGGCAACACTCAGCTCTCAGGAGTGCTTTATTTGAATGTAGGCAGAAGTGCTTTATTTCATCAGGACTGTGGCACTCTAGGAAATTTGAGAGCGATCATATATGTGATTAGTTTTGTTTCTGCTCCACATCTGAGAGTCCTGTATATTAGGCAGTTGTGAAATATTTGGAAAACACACAACTGAAAGTAGCATTTCACATTGGTATGTTCCCATAGGTGTATTTAACAGTTAATGAAGGCCATGGGACTGAAAGCTGTTGAGGCAGAAATCTTATTCAGAGGAAGACTAGAGCTGTAGTGCTCTCTGACTCATTTGATCCTCCCATATCTCCTTTGGGATTCAACCATTTTTAAAAGGAATTACAGATAGCAGCAGAAGAATAGCTTTGTTGCTGGCTATTCAATCCATGGTGTTTCAACATAGGACACAGATTAATGTAATTTATTGTGTTGACTTTTGTTTTCTGGACATCTGTTCAATACACCCAAACTCCTTCTGTATAAGGCTCTGAGGAGCCATCAGTTGGTAGCAGTTATAAAACACTGGGCTAGATATTCACTGGTGACTTAGAGGTAAAACTCTTTATGCATTGGATCTCTAGTGCCCTGAGCCATCCAGTTGTCTGCGTCAAATAACCCCAATGTGCCTTGTGTCAAATATTACTGATGTCACTATTGACATTGTGTCAAAAAATGTCATACCTAATGTCTGTCACTGAAGAATGGTGGTAGAATCAAAATGTGACAAAAAACACTTAGGGACAGATGAAAGTACTGTATGTCTTTCTCATTTCCCCTCAAAGGGAACTAAGTAAATTGTGAGTGTCTACTTAAATTTTCATATGTAGCACAAGTAATTGTTTATTTCTAGCCACAGAGGTTATACATTTAAATTCCCCAGAAATATTGGTAAATATGTGACATTAGTAAATTGGTGACATTACCCCTAAAAAAGTTCAAAACTCCCCAAGTTAGCAGACATAGCTAGAGCTGGTGTGGAACAGCTCCATGTGTTCAGGCAAGGTAGCAAATAGCTGCAAATATACAAATGCAATTTGTTGAAAGATAGTACAAGATTCTGGGCCATGAAAAGTGTAGTGATGAAAACAGACTTGGTTTGGTAAGTTTTATTACACTTCTGGATATTATTTGGAAGTGCTGTCTCTGAGTCTCTGGCTCGCTGAGTTGAGCTGTGTGTCCTTTGCTTTCAGAAGCAGCATTGTGAAGCTGTGTTGCATTTGGAGGTCTCACAGCTGAGAACCTGCAGTCAGCCTTGGGCAGATGGCTGCAGTAATTCCAAAGCACTCCTTTAAAGTGATAATAATGAAAACAATGGAAGACTTTGAAGCAACATTCTACTCTGCTCCTAGAGCAGCTGCCTGCTGTTTTCTCAAGCAGATACCTTGTGCTGCCCTGAGAGCCTCATGACTTGTGTGAAACAGTGTCAGCTTGTTGTCCAGGCAGTTCATGTGGTTTGTTAGAGCCCCAAGGTCAAATCTTCTCAAGCAGTAACGAAGTGTTAAGAGACAGCACTTGATTTATCCATCAAAAGGCTGACGTATCATGAGCTGCTTCAGTTTTGTATAGTTTTTCATGAAGGAGTCGTATTCAGACAGTAAGCATCCTGATGCCTGGGTCAACCTACAGCTGAGCAGCTGTACCTTCAGCCCACGGGCTACCTGTACTGACTGCGGCTATCTGAGAGGCAGTGCTGACAAATCATGGAAATCCAAATGCATTTTTCTCTGGATCCCAAATGCTGGGATCATTTTGGGATTCTTAAGTATAAAAACAGTTTTTTTAAGTTTTGTGAGCTTGGAAGCCATGCTAATTTATTGTTTCTGAAGCATCTTTGTCTAAACACAACAACAAACAAAAAAAGAGAGGATGCTGGTAAAAGCTGGGGTGAAGGAATAATACATTCATCAGTAGAAACATTCAGGAAAGTGAATGCAAAGCATTTGCCTAATTACTGACACAATTGGATTCAACGAACTGATGACGAATATTATTTCTTGGCATCATTACACTAAATTCATTCCTTAAAATGTAGTCTTGCACACTTTACCTCTGAACTGTACAGTATTTTCAAGTTCAGTGCTGCCATTATTTCTCAGTTAAGTGAAATGGCTGATACTTAAGATTTTGTATATGAGTCACTTACTATCCTACGTTCAAACTCAGAACTCACTGTAGTGTGTATCTGCATCTCTAAATTAGTACCTCTGATCTCACTGTCAGGTTGTCTTCAAAGAGTGGACAAGTATCTTCCAAAGTTTTGCTGGGAACACTGTGTAGTCCGCATCGTGCCCCTGGAAGGCTCCTTTCCACATGCAGGCTCTTTCTGTCTTCATTGTCTCGTTCCCCTATCCTAAGAGTGATCTTCTGTTACAGCTTTCATACCTATGCCATTTTTGAGTTGTTAAAGAATATTAGAAGCTTATCCTAAGTCTTGACTTCCAAGGGGCTTAGAAGCACAGGAGATGAAGGAAGGTGCTCCTGCAAATCTCTGTTCCAGTCCAAGTCTTGAGATGGATCTGAAAGGAAGGTTTTCTTTCTATTCTGTAGCATTTTCAGACATAAGAATTTCTGTTTCATACAGTGATTGGCCAAGATTGCTCAAGCTGTTCTATTTGCATAAATAACATATACATTAGGAGATCCTACAACTCTGACCTTTTGGCATTCACCTATGCTGATGCAACTGTGGGTTAATCCTTGCTCCAATTAAAAGAAGGTCAAGAAAAGACTGAGCGGCAGTAGGAGTGGGTGAGTGAATGTGCTGGACTGAAATAAGTGAGGCTGTGCTTAGGACCCTCACTTATGATACTAGAAGCCAAATCCCTGATCTACCTTGTTCAGAGCCAGACCTGAATGTAAGCCTCTCTCATTGAAAGGGAATAACCTTACTTCTAAGGTTTTCTTTATGAAATCCTGGTAATACAGATTTGTTCTGTTCTTTGTAGGGTTTTCTGCCTCTGCTTGTCCTCTAAAGCAAAGGCATTTATTCTGAATTCATATCAATTCTACAAACATTAATCCCCATTAAAAGAGTTAATGGCTGGACTTAGTCTTTGATGCAGCCCTCAGCACGGTAAAGTAACACACTGAAGTTTAATATCCAAACACGGCACGTTTCCTTCCCTTTATAGTTATCTTTCTCAGATTTAGCAGCTCAGTAATGAGAATACCTGTACGACATTAATACTCTAATAGTATTTACTAACATAAATATTTGCTTTCTAGAAGCAAAGTTACACAAAATTCCTGAACTGCAGTCTAAGCAACTGTTGGAATGTTTGAGGTAAGAAAGCTGACCTTTGGGAAGATCAACATCAGGAAAACAGAGTGACCACTGTTTGTAACTTGTGTCCATAGTGAGGGGGCTTGGAATGGCAGGAGGGCAATCAGTGCACGCTGTGTCACTGTGGAACCTCAGTGGAAAGTTCTTGTCATTATAATTACATTGATAACAGAAAATATTTTGCATGAATTTCAGCATATCCTTGTACGCTCAAAACAGACAGTTCGGCAAGGTCTTTCTGCAACAGATAAGGAAAATAAATAGAAAGAGACCTTCATTTATACTAAATGTTAGGAATTGCAAAACCTGTGTGGAAAGGAAGACTCTTGAGTCAGCTTTGTTCTAAATGCTGATGAAGTTATATTAACTGCAGCTTGAAAGCAGAGCAAAAAATGTCTTTGAGAAATTATATTTTCCACATAAATTCTACTTCTTCTCCCTCAGATTATTAGGTTGCCAGCCATTATTCTCAAGTGTTCGAATTCAACATGCATCATAAAATACTGTATATCCATATATCCATGTTGCTGCAGTTGTTACCCGAGTGACAGCCCTGATACATAGCCCAAGCAGCTTTGATTAGGTGCGTAGATGACTTTTAAGTGATTGACACGTGTAAGAGTGAAGTTTCAGTCTTTCCTCAACTGGAGATGTTTTTCTAACTGTGGACAATATCCAGAAGTCCTCTAAAGCAGTAAGCCTCCCACAGGTTTATTTTTGGGACTGTTGTATTCAGGTGAGTGCGGATGTGAGCCTGGGGCAGTCTGGAACAATCAGGTGGTAGAACTTTTTCCAGGGTGAGCTTGTAGTTGAGAATGGAAATAGTCTTTACTTGGTTATAATGCCACTTCTGTTCCATTATTTTTATTTTAAGGATTTTTTTTTTTTTTTTTTGCAAAGGGTCTTACACTCTCATATTTCTCTCCTTAGCAAAGTAGTCCTACTTAGCTAATTTATTTTTCGGCTTTAAAACATCAGCATTTTATAGATCTGAATTTCACAATGTGAGGATGATTGCTACGTACAATTTGCAAAATTGTGATTAACCAGCCCCTGTTTCGAGTCAGTTCTCCCTAATTCACAAAAGGCTTCCAAGAATAGTCTGCACAAAATTCAGTGTGCAAATTGTAGGGCAGATTTTTAGAGGGCAGTTTAAAGAATGAAGTCCTAAGGGTTTTATCTATATTTATATCTCTTGTTAAACCAAACTCTTATGTAAATGTTACAATCTGTAAATAACAAGCCGAGCAGCTTTCTTAAAGGAAAAATTGCATCCACATTTTTTGAGATTTGGCTAAATTATTAACTTACACAATAGACTAATATACAAGTATATTTGGAAGCTACTAATGCTAGTCTGTTTCTTCATCTCTATTTTATGGATATTTAAAGGTTTAAGAATAGATAGACCTTTCATTTTCCAGTAAGAACTGCCTCAAATTGAAAAACACTGCCCTTAGTGATGGCTTGAAAAAATTGAGATAGCTTTTGTATACTTTTACTTTTTATAGCCATTAATGTTGTAGTAAATCTTGTATTATTGTATACAGTCTAGATTATTCTTCATTCTTTTGCCTTTGGACAGGAAAGAAATTACTGGCTTCCATCAGTGTTATTGGCAATCCCCATATTCTGACATCTGTTCCTTTCTAAACATTTTACCAACCTTGATGAAATGTAGTTTAGTGTTAGAAGCTGACTTGAAGAAAAAATTGGATGATAAAAAAATAACATTGATTAAACACCAGAAGTAATTTACCAATGACTATCAATATTTTGATGGCCACAGCAGTTTATTTCAGAAAAGCTTGACATTTTATAGAAATTTTAATCATATTTAATCTTTGAATTAAGCTGAATAAATGATTTCTCATTTTTTAAACAGAAGGATGAGAGACTGATTTTGCTCAATTTTAATCAAACTCTTTGAGCATTGTTCCTGTGAATGTTTGGGGCATATTTTATAGATAATGTACATCACCCAAATTAAAAAAAAAATCTTTTTTTTAAATACACAGTGGTAATTTTTTTGTCATTTGTTGTTTTGCCCTTTTCATGGAGCTGTGCCAGTGGAATGCTAGACTTAGATTTACCTGTGCTGGACCAGGTGCTGGGGTGGGAGGGTCCTGTTGGGCACTCGAAGGACAAACAACAAAGGTGACAATTGCCTGGTAAGTCACCAAGCTTCTTTATTAACTTACTTTATTAACTTTATTAACTTTATTATTCTTCACTAAGGTAAAGCAAAATAATAAAAGATGGGTGTAGTTGTTTTCTCTGGTATCAGGTGCAGAGCAATTAAGGTTGGGTGGTGAGTTACAGGAGGACTTTTGCAAGAAGTTATTGAGAGTTGAGGCAAAAGAAGGGGTATGCATTTAATTTCCAGGGTCCAATTTCCAAGCTAATTGCATTGTGAAGGAGTAGGGTATGGATAGTACCTTCTTGGCAAAGGAAGTATATGGGAAATAAATTGAGCTAAGGTATATGTTCTGATGCTGTTAAAGTGGTAGATGTATAAGAGGATGGGATAAAGAGTTTGTCAGTGTGATTAGATTTTGTTTTTTCCCCAGAAGCACTTAGCAGCAGTCTCAGCATAGCTGCTGAAATTCATGTTTTTAACTTTGGACTGATAATGTTTGGGAGCAGAGTTTGGGCAATGTTTAACTGCAAGAGACATCTGGATTCTTGCTGAATCTTCTTCAGAGGAGCCGTAATATTTCAAGGGAGGAAGTCATATTTCTCCAGCACTGTATAAGTATACAAACCATTGAGGACAAAATGAAATTGCAGCTCTTGATGAATTCACTCAGTCACACCAAAATTGTGAGAGGTGGAATTACACTTCTACCAGTAGGACTTCATAGGACTTCAAAGACTGGTGATGATTCCCTTATCTTGAAGAGTAACTTGAACATTTAGGGTTCAAGGTTGTTGCCAGAGACTTGTTTGCTCCATCTTTATGTGAAATTTTAATTTGAAGGGAAATTTTCCTAACAGCTCTCCTTTAGAAACTCAGCATTTAATGTGTAAACAGTTTTCCTTTCATTTCCAAGAAGTCGTGTATTGTTAGCAGAAACTGAGTGGTCTAGGTTAAAGTGGTGTGTAAACTGACAGTTTCTGGATTCCAGTATTCTGTGCTAATCATAAAAAATTCACACATTTCAGCCGGAGACCTCTCAGCATGTTTTATAAATTCATCCAAAGATGAATGAATTCTCATGGTTCCTTGCTGAGGATATTTAGTAGAGAAAGTAAACATTATAGACAAAATGTCACTTTTTAGAAGTGCATTGTTTTTCTCAAAGCTGATTTTCTTCCTGGAAGTACATTGGCTTCAACTGTGCTCACATGTACCCACAAGGTTTGCAGCACGGTGGTTTGGAGGCAGTGTGGGGAAAGGGGGTGACCTAAGCTGGGATCCAGGCCTTTCCTGGGGCGCAGAGTTAATGACTGGAAGTGGGAGACAGATCTTGTCTCTGTCTTCCTCCAACAGATGAAACTCGGTTGTTTTGACACAGCTATGTTTTACACAAATGTTTGGAATAATAATAATTAAAAAAAATAAATCCACACTTTAATTTCCAGCTCTTAGGAGAAAAAAAAAAAAAAGATGGAAGAAGGAAAATTATCACTCCGTAGTCACATTTATCATCTCTTGTTCAAGGATGGAGAAATGAGGGGAGAGAGTGAGTGGTTTCCCTGGGTGTCACAGAGCCGACAGCAGGAGCCTCCCCAGGACCTGGGAGCCCAGGCTGAGCAGGGCTGTGCTCTAATCGCTAGAGGTGTCTGCCCTCCCCTGTCAGACCCATAGCGCCTCATAGCCTCCTCGTACCATCTTACAGGCTGCCTTTAACATATGGTTTCAAATCTGTTGGCGTTCACCTGCTCAGATACATGTACAAACTACTAGTAGGAACTACATAAATATCTAACAGATGCACACGTTCACCCTGGGATTAATGCATTCTGGACTCGGACCCGTCAGCATCACACCCTTTCGCAGTCGCATTTTATTTTTTCACTTGCTCATGTGGTGTACACCTGTGACATGCTGGCGATGCACTTGCTTGCAGTGAGAGAGCCCCTCAGGTTCAAAGCTATCCTTATATCTTTGTTCCCGTACGGGTGAACCTTTTGAGGTTTTCTCTTAGTGTTCAAAAGGTTTTGAGCGTGGCATTACATCTTTAAAACCTATTCTGACCCTCTTTTGAATATGCTGAATATAAAAGCAGAAATAAAGCAAGGAAAACTAGATAAATAGATGCAGGGAGACATCATAAGAAAAAAAAAAAAAGCTTCTGAGCTTGCCAATATTACTTCATGCTTTTTATTGCGAACCTCTACACTAACAATAGACCACCAGCTCATGCATCTGGGTGTGTGAATTGAAGGTACACTGAATGTGTGGGCTTTCCAAATGTGGCTCAATAACTGGAACACCTGTGCTAAATAACTTTGCATTGATTTTATGTTATTATTATTACTATTTTTTTTTTTTATTATGATATTTGCGGTCCTCTTTTAGAACTCCACATAGAGGAAAAAAGGACTTTTCAACTTCAGATGCAGAATTCTCACAAGATTCGATGGAAGCATCTGAAAATCACAGGGATTTATATGCACTAAACAAATACAGCTATGGTCATAGATGGAGGAGAGATTGTTCATTTTCTGCATCCAGGTTTGCTAATGTAGGTTGGCTCTGGCTCATCTCCTTGCTGTTCTGTCCTGTTTTGTTTCTTTTAATTGAGCAGTTGATGTTTCAGTAGCCAAAAACAATAACAGAAAGGTTAGGAAAAATAGTGGTATTATGTAAATGTGAATCTTAAGCTGAATCACCAATATCAAATCATTAATATTTGGTAATTCATGGCTGTTTCATGAAATGAAATCAAGGAATTTCTATAACTTTAATTCTCATCGCTACAGAACCATGTAGTTGTTATTGGTACTAATATTATTTGGAGATACACATTAGGTTTAGCGTTATGGGTGATGTTGAATTTCAGGGGGAAAAAACATTGCCTTTTGCTGCCAAGAATTTACTGTAACGTTCTGTGCTATGAATCTGAGAACTATAAAGTTGGACATCATAGGTAAAATATAAGCTTACTTTTTGGTCAGCTTGTCAGCAGCGTAAATGAATCCAAGGGTTCGTCACAGGGCCAGTTAACTTTTTGTTCTGTAGTGATACCCAAATGTAAGGTTCTCTTTCATCTAAGTACCTACCAATTTATGTCCGTAATTTCTATTAATTCTGAGTCTCTTTCTTACATTGTTGTTACTTGAAATGGAAAATATTGGTTACAGTCCAAAGGAAAAATTTATAGCCTGTCACTGTAGCCTTGTGCTATTTTAATACAATAATACAAATGCATTCCCTCTTTGTGATAAGTGTATTTTTCCTTTTACTTTCTCATGTGATGCTGAGACCCTTTCCAGACGTGCTTTGTCTCTGTGGTGCCAGGGATTATAAAAGCCTAAGGAGCCTTCAGGGATATCTGCTGACCTTTGCAGCAAGGGGAGCAGGCTCCCTTGTTCTGTCCTAGTCAGACTGGGACATCGTGGAAGGCGATGGGGCTTGTGGTGCTGCTCTGTTAGGTCACCTGTGCTCTTGAGATTGTTCTCCAACACGCCCTGTAGGAAGCATGGCATCTGCCAGCGTTGGGGAAAGAACAAACATTCCCAGGCCAAGTGGTGTTCCTGTGGATGTGCATGGTGAGAAGGAGAGGGGGCTCAGAGCAGAGAAGCGCTGTGTGGTTGGAAAGGAGACCCACTGGACAGCGTTTTCTTTCCAGCAATCAAGGGAAGATGGGAGTCCCACAGCAGTAATGTGGACTCCTCTAATTACCACTTCCAAGTTATTAGCATCTGGAGCCCTTTTTCCCTTTCCTATCTAACAATTACAGAGTGGGATAGATTAACGTGTTGTGGAGGCTGTATGGGGGACTAAGTTTCTCACTGTTGGCATGTGGTACTTTGCTGAAGTGGACGCTTTCAGCTGAAGCACTGGGTTTTTACCTGCTGTCGAATCCCACACAGTTTTCTTCGTAGATAATGATTCGATTACCACCCAAATTATTTATTTACTTCCCTGCCCCCACCAAAGAAAAAGAAGCACATCTTAAAAAGCCAAAGAAAACCAGTCGGACACATGTTTTGCAGATGAAGAATCACGTCCATAGTAAAATGGGATCCATATGTATATTCTGGATGTGATCATCAGTGCTTAGTTTAGCTTTGCCCACATGCCAGTGTGTGTGTGCTGCTGCCGAAAGCTCAGAATTTTCTTGCTAAATCACAGACAAAATTTGAACTCGGGGTTGCGTTAGAGTCATAAGTTCATAGTTTTCTGTTGTTTCTTTCCCCATGTATAGTGTCCTTTGTTTACAACCAAAATCCTCTCTAGATTAAACTTTAAAAAGACTCTGTGATTTAATGGACTTAGGATCAGATTCTAACCTCCAGCCTGAAGAAAGCCTGACTGCAGCACTCAATAGCAGTAGAGGATTGTTTGCAGTTGTGAAGCAATGACCGCCAAACATTATTTAGAAAAAAAGATGCTGGGACTAATTTTTGCATGGATTAAATATTCAGATGAACGTTAAAAAAAAAACGAGTAACAATAGATGGTGACACATGCAAAGGGTAAAAGAAATTACTACCATTCCAACAGAGCATTGCACTTTTTTAAAACCGTAAATATCTTTGGAAGAAAACTTTATATAAAGAACTATGCTGACTTGAAGTTATCTGTTGCATATGTCCTGCAGAAGGTTCTGGACAGATGGAAGATTGTCCTGCGTAAATCTGTTTGCAGTTTTAAAAATTTATACAGATAATTGTTTTTTCAGTTCATCTTCCAAGTTTGGGGCTTGTTTATGCTTATACGTTAATTTTATTCCTTCCTTTCACTTTCCTCCTAAATCAGAACAATCTTGTAACTGTAAGATCAGATCCTTGCTATTGCTCAGGTACTTCCTCCTCTTCTGATAGAGGAAAGCATCTGTGACTCCAATGGCCTCCTGAAGACTGGAAGTGCCATCGCTGGGGCTGTCCCTAGGAAGTGGCTGAGGTAGCAGAAGTATGCCACTGCCCTTCTCTCTCTGAGGATGCAGCTGGAACAGGGGGACAAGCTTTTGACTGTCAGGTTAGTTCCCTGTTGAATGCAGGTAAAAGAATGAATTAGCCAGAGAACGGTCCCGAAGCTTGCTCTACTCTACACCAGTATTTGTTGAGTAATCTGAAGGCTGTTTTGTAGCGCAGGGATATTTTGCCATCACATCTCGGTTGTTTTCAGGGCATGAGAAGTGAGGTTCAGATTATAAGTGTGGACTGAGCAGTCCTGTGTCTGCACAGAACTTAGATGGTTTGGGGGTATTAATAGTACATAATATAAATAAAGCAAATGTGAAAGCAAGTAATTATTCAAGCAAAACATAGATGCCTTTAGAGCATTTATTTTCATGATTTTGTCTTATCATTGCAATCTAGCTCCTGAAAGATAAAGCAAACTGCCTGCTACAAGCACTTCATTATACAGTAACTTTTAGACCTTCCTACTAGAGCTTGATGATCAGTTACTTCATAAGGAAAATGAACTGTTTTTCAAAAGCTGTGTTTTATTTTTGTTTGTAATTATCTCCATGTAAGTCTTCAACTTTGACTCTTGAGTTAGACACGCGTGCACACTGACTTGCTTGAGAAAGATCTGTGACAGCAGTCACGTGGCATTTCCAGCCCATAGTTGTTCTCTGAATCAGTCCCTGAGTTCTTGGCAGTTCCAGCAAACCTACAACAGGCTGATCTGAGTTTACCTTTGGGATTCAGAACTCAGCTCAGGTTTTCATGTCATAGACCACGATTATTAAAGCAGGAGGGAAGCACGTGTAGCTTCTTGTTGTGTTATCTTTTATTAGGGAGCAATTTCTTAAAACATGAGACCCATAAACAGAACAGCATCAGCTGGATGGATGGTTTGTATGAGTGTTTTTGTGATTTGTTCCTATGTCTTCTCCTGAATGTTCTTGTTAAGTTCTGTGGCTTAACAATTGTATTTCTCAGATACTTAAATGGAGTGTATGTTTCACTCTTCTGTCACGTCCCGTCCTTATAAATGTATGGAGTTGAAGTTTTAGAGAGGAAATGGTTACGCTGAGTTTACCAAGGTGCTGTTGTTTGCAGAAAGCGCAACCAGCTGCGCTTCCTGCCCAGTGGCCCACATATGTTATCCATAACAATATTAAGAAATTTAGAAAGATTTTTTATCTCTAAGTAATGCTTTTAAAATCTTGTTGGGATTCCATAAGAAGTCTAAACATCTTATGTACCTGAGATTATTGTCTGTGCATTCACAGTGGATCTCAGGGAGTTTTTTGGGACTCTATGCTATTTCAGGACTAGGACTACAAAAAGCACTTGAAAATAAGGCTAAGATGGATCAATCCAGGCAACATTTTGCTTGGTAAAAGATTAGGAAATATCATGACTCGTCCAGAGCCAGTCTGTGCAGAAACTTCAAGAAGGTCTTCCCTCTCCTCTGGACGAGCACCTTATCCGCAAGGGTGCTGCTCATTCATCTACAGATACATTCGTGCTCATTTCTGGAGAAATGTATGTCTGTGCTTGCATGAATGGTGAGTATGAAACCTAGGTTTCAAATCTTCATATGGGTGGTGAGTGCCATGCTGGGAACCAACAGGACCTCTCTGTCAGCTCAGAATCCCATGGTACTGCGTGCAGCCCGGCCCTACTGTGCACCGTCAGAGGACTCTGCCAGCAGAGCAGTGGCTGATAAAGACAGGCAGCAACAGCAGCAGCAGCGCTGGCCTTCTCCACAGCAGGGTACCACAGATGTTTCAGATAACAAAGTGAGCTTCGCTGACAGAACATGTGTGTAATATATAAAATAATGGGAACCGAAAGAAAAAAAACAGGGCCACTCCAATCCACCCATGTAAAAATGTTTTTTATTTATAACTGAGCAGCTGAATACAAATGTTGTTTGGTTATATAGAAGTGGAAAAAAAAAAAAAAAAGAAAAAAAAAGAAATACCAGGCTGATGTGGATGAGAAACTGTGCATGGCTTCTAGTAAAACACTGTGCATTGAAATCTTTTTCTTGTCCCTTGGGTGGGTCCAGATCTTCAGCTGGGGTAAATCAATGCAATTTTAGTTCCTAGCAATTACATGCTTTTCTTTTTTTCTTTTTTTAACCTCCTCAAAAGATCCGACTATGCTGTGGTTGTGGGGAAATCCTGTGGCCAGAGTTTCCTGCATAACCTTATGGAAAACTGAGAAGCTTTCTACCAGAACCAGCTCTGCAGAGCAGTTGCCACCCTGAGTTTGTCAGGGTGGACCCAGGGTGGAGAAATGGTGATGTATGGTAGTGGCTCCAGCTGCCAGAAAAAAAAAGCAAGCAGTTCTTATGTAAGATAATTAGTTGGGAAGTGGAACCATTACAGCAAAAATCCCTGTTTTGGTGATAGGGGCTTATGATCTACTGTTCAAATGTCCCAAAGAAGTAAGTCTGACCTAATGGGTGAGGAATCTGAGTGAAGGAGATTTTGGGGGGCTTTCCTACATCAGTTCTAGCAACGTGAGCGAGGAGCAGGAATGGGGCATCCAAGAAATTGCCGGGTCACCCAAAAGGGTCCACTGGTATCTATACTTGGTGCTCCTGTACTGGGGTCCCACGTGGCCAGCTGAAAAAGGGCTGGAAAACAACCAGGAGCAGGAGGCATGGGCTGGGCTGCCTGCTGTTTGCCCATGTGCCCATAGAGGATGAGCCAGCGCAGGTGCAGGCAGCTCGATGGGCTGCCTTTGGAGAGAGAAATAGGCAATGGGATTCAGAACAGTGGAACAGGAAACTCCTATCAGAGGCTAATAAATGTTTCCTTTTAAAATGGGGAGATGCTTATGCGAGTCCAGATACAAAGGGAAAGTAAGACAGCCCCCAGAGGAATCACCGAGGTAATAAATGTACTTACTAGGGCAGTGTGTGCTGGAGCGAGGCAGAAATGGGCTCAGACCAGAAGAAAATTAGAACCTCAAGTACAAGCTGAGGCAGGCTGGTCAGATGGAATTCAACCCTATCCTCTGAGACAAGTGTGTGTGCTGGTGCCTGCCTGCCTTGATTACCTGGGACTGGCATGGCCGATGAAAAAGAACAGTGTGTTATTTCTGCCACCTGTCCTGTCTGAAGAAGTAAGACATGCACATAGAATATGGTAACCAGCTGAAGAAGGGTTGGGCTCTCTGGACACGCACATCTTTATGTACAGGTTGTGCTGCTCCTACTGCGTTGTGGTGGACCGGGGTCTGTTTGGCTGTTGTTGACACAGAGCTCAGCGCCGTCAGGTGGCTCACATCCTTTGGGACTGGCTGTAGGGTGATGGCTGGGCCAGCACTGTGCTGCACGTACTCTTGTATCCTTTATTTTATTCCGAATACGATCATGGAAGTTGTGAGAAGAGCACACTTATTTACAGTAAAATCAACATGAAACTGGAGACAAATGGTCTGTAGTGGCTGTCTCTGAAGCTGAAATACAACTACAACAAAGTTGTGGCTGTATATACGTAGTGGTCACTTCAGCAAAGCTTGTATTTTCACTGGTCCAGTAAAGCAGGGTATGTAAAAGCAGGAGTAGCCTATTGCCTTCTTTCATGGGAAGAAGTAAAATAAATCCTGATTTGAGCATTGTCTTATAATTGAGATCCACATTAAACAGGCCAAGGTCAGAACTCTAGACAGAAAATGCTCATCAAGCTGCCCAATAAGATACCTTTATTCAGCCAAATTGGAAAACTTGTGTGTTACTCAAAAGATCAGAATAGAATCCTTACTGAGCAAGGTTAGGAGGGATAGAAACAATCGGCTTATATAGAGTATTTTTACTTCATAGGAATGTGGTTCTGATTGCTGAAAATGTATCCCTTGCATGAAGTACAAGTATAATCCTATGCCTACTTTGCCCTTTGAGTAAAAGTATGCTTAATAGCAATTTCAGGGAAAAAAAAATCTATTTAAAGCCTGTTGAGCAGAATATCCACTTTCAGAGGGAAACTATAAGTGAATAATGTTAATGGAGTTCTGTTTTGTAAAATGCATAGGACAACTAATAGAATCAAGCTACTATAATAGTGGATGATTGAATTACATTTAAGAGAGTACCTAATTTATGACCTTTAAAAATAGTTTTAGAGCTGTCTGCTTGATAGGTTTTGTAAATCCTAGACCTCCTTCATACAAAAGTTTTAGGAGTCTCATCTCTCACTTTATATTATGGTCAGAGGACCATTTGTGCTATTGTACGTCAGCAGTTCCATTAAAATATTTAAGTAGGCTAATTACTAAAAGAAAAAAATTGCCCTCTGGAGAAAATTATTGTACCTGTTTATTAGTGTGGGAGAAGTTCTTAATCTGGGAGTAAATTCTGAACAAAAGCAATGAACAATGACCAGACCTAGAGCCTCCTGAGAAAAAGGAGTTAAGCCTTATAAATACCGATTAGTGATTGTTTTTCCCCAAAACAAAAGTGTTTATTTTCTTAAAGAAAAAAAACAAAAACACTTTTACATAGCTTACATCAATCACTGGCATATTATGTAAAGGAACATGAAATTTTACACCCCATCTTCCTCTCATTTATTTTTACTTTGCTGTGAAACTCTTGATGCAGTGTTACCTTGTGCGAAGGAGACTCCCAAATTTGTTGCATGCTTTATTCAATTTCTTTGCATTTTATCACTTTTAAAGAGATGATCACTCTTGCAGTTATTTTATGTTGCATTCTTTGGGAACGTAAAGAAAATCTGGAAGCCGTTCTATGCGGCATTGGGATTTATATACAGATGTTGTGTGCAAATACCCTTCTAAAACTCTGTTAAGTTTTACATCGCTCCTTAAAACATCCTACAATTTTGTTAGCTTTTGTGCTGGAGAGTTATGCCTGCTGTGGTGTCATTCATTGCTCATCTTAAAAGAAGGCAGAGAACAAAGGTGGAATAAGCTGCTAATCTTTTGGATCAGCCAGACGTTATTATTCAGTGGTATATGGGAATTTAAGGCACCAGTCCTTAAGGGCGAGAGGTGCAGGAGAGGGGCTCTGGGGCTGCCAGCAGCAATCACTCCCTTGCAGCATCCTGGTTGTTTCAGCGTTGGTGCGTCATGCTGTCTTAAATGTGGCTTTTGCCTGCTGGGTGCAATGGAGCTCTCCACAGAGCATTGCATTTCCAGAGAGCTTCAAATGGAATTGGCTAGTTTAAGAATGCTTTTTTTTTTTTTTTTTAATATTTAGCAGTAATTTAGCAAGAAAGACCCTTACACTTTATAGTTACTGCTTGCCATAGAGAACAGTGTCATAATTCTGCCTGGGTTCCCTTTGAGGTAACCTCAAAATTGACCGCTGCAGATTTGGGGCAAAAAGGCTGCGCTGCATGTACAATTAATGGAAAGTCTGGAAAAAGGCAATAAGATTTTTGTGGTCAATAATATTTACAGTTCTGGGCTTTATAATGTAAAGTAAAACTGTATTGTTTTACAGAGAAGCTCCATTGTAGGTCAGCCCTTGTCTTAAGCAGTCACTTGAAAGTGCCCCTTTAGAATTCCAGTACAGTTTGCCCTGATCGTTAGTTAAGGCCCATTTCTGCCACGTCTGTGGTGTTTCACAGCTCCATATGGTGGTTGCTTAAGGCTGATTTAAGAGTAAACAAGAAGTACAGGATTTCAGTCCTACAAAGGTATGGCACTGAGTCTACAGAAGCGAAGAAATGCAGAGCAGGAGTATTTCCTTTATTTCACACTTAATACGTTACGAATCAAGTAGGGAGTCTCACTTTTTGTTTTGTCCCTCTTGCTGGTTATTTTAATACTTTTTCCAAGGCAACTTTGTTTGCAATTGCTGATGCTCTTCTGAAAAGGAAATTTCTCCACCTCCTGTACACTCAGTACTTGCCACAGGGAGAGCTTCTGGCTTTGCCCCAGACTGCCTAGTTTGGAAGCTTTGACAGGGAACATCTCTGGAGTGGCGAAGAACATTTTTCAGCATATGAGAGAGAATGTCAGGTTAAAGAATCACAAACAATTTATAGTTCTCAGTTCCTGTGAAAGTTACCAGTGCTTCCAGTTTCTTCCTCCCACCCTTATTTGCAGTTATCAGTTATAGAATCTTGACTTAATATTGTTAATTGCATAGTAAACAGAACAATATTGTTTGCCTCAAGACAGATTACCATTTCTCATTACGGAATTCTCATAGACCACAAATCATCGATACCATCTCCACCAGTTATAATAAAGTTTATCTTCAATCTGATAAAAAGCATGTACTGAATAATAACTGTTGCTCTTATTGTAAGTGGTTTGAAAACATGCTTTTTTAAAAGCTGGGTAGCACTGGAGTTACAATTCTGAATTTGGCCTAGCAAAGCAAGGTGAGAGGCATGGACATAAATGGTCAGATCTCCAAATGCTGCCGTGTGTAGGGTTGCACTTAATAACAGGTGAACCTCTTACTATTGGCAGCCAACTAAAACCACCAGTCCCACTTCTCCTGTGTTCATGTGAGTTGGTACTTGAACCTGATATTTGGTGTGTTATGCATTTTCATCTTCAGCTTATTCATGAAGAATTAAAGTGCATTTAGATGCTGGCAGAAAGTTTATTTCCTCAGTTCAAATTGCAGTGACCCTCAGTGGTCTGAAGGCTTCTGGCTCCATCCCCAAGATAAGTAATTAGACCTGCAAAATGGCAAACACAAAAACTAAGTACTGGCTAAAATCAGGTCTCGTTTTACTTGTCTCCCAAATCCTTTCTATCCCTTGTAGTTCACTACCACTTGAAGAAACTAGTGATGAAGATGAAGAAGAAACTATCTATTTCACACGAACCACCAGTATCCATAAAGGGAATAAGGCAGAAGTACTGATACAATGCTTTTCAACTGTACACAGTGTATAAAGTGAAAATCCTTCAGTAGTTAATTTCCAATCTTCCCCATTGAATTTAGGTACTCTTTAAAAGTTCAACTTTTTAGGCCTAAAAGTTTTTGAGTTATGTGTACTAAGATGAGAGCAAGTGAAGCGTTACATAAATGTGCTTAAGAATAATATCATTCCAAATGCTAGCTTCAGCTGAATTTTGCATTTTCCTACCAACTTTGGTGAAGATCAGGCTCAGCCAGGAAGTTCAGCTCTAAGTACAAACTTTCTCAAAGCCTAGCTCTGCTCTTGACTCAGGATAGCACTGGTGTGTGGTAAGAAGTGCTAAAATTTTGAGCCAGTATTAAAATTCAGGGACTTTATAAGACAACTGAAAATATTGTGCAAGTCCAGCAGGGTTTGGGTCTAGGTGTGTGAGACTGTGATTGAATCAGATCCTAGTTTAATTCTGTGGGGAATGAAGGATTCAGTAGGATTCTGTCAGAGTGGAACCCCAAACTCATTAAAATATTACAATAAAGTAATTAATGCACATGGCCACTAGACACTCTTAAAATGTAAATTTCACAGCTGTAAGAAATTAAATTTGTTTAAAAATAACAGAAGGCTCAAGTACAAATTATGGAGTAAAAGCCTATAAAATTTCAAACTTGGTTTTAAGGCACAGATTTTTTTTATTTTATTTTTTTTTTACTAGATCATTTACTTTAGCACTAGCATTCAGAAACTGAATTCTTTGTCTGTCTGTTCCTCTGAAGTTGTAGCCAGGCACCAGTGTAGAACCAGTGAGCCAGGAAGTTTTCTTATCAGAAGGTCAGAAGAAGAGTACAAGGCAAATTTTTCTTTAAGTGCATCTCCCATCAGAGTCCCGTCTGTCTTCAAGAATTTCTAGTCTTGCAGGTACAGCAACAATATTGTGAAATTCATTGTATGTTGGTGTGAGAAGTTGGCACAGCTGGGAAAAGAGGTTTTTCTCTGTTGACACCAGGTATCAAAAGGGGCTGGGGCCACTGCTTTGTCACTACATGAAAATTTTGGTTGATGTGTGAAGAACTTGAGCAATTTGAGTTAAGTCAATGCCACTCCACATCAGAGAGGCTAAGAAAATTAAAACTCTGCAGCATTCAGGATGGTGCAAACTGGATGTTGCAGGGAATGCCACGCCTGTCTTCTAAATGTAGAGGTCTAATCCTAGATTCTCTGACACTTTCTCACCCATCAGTGTTTACAGACATGGGCCTGGCTATAATGTAAGAAGAGACTTTGACTAACAAATATCCCACAGAGCATGTCAGTCTGTTTACATTTGAAGCAACGTTGAAATACAGGGATCCACACAGGCTTCTTGGCAAACAACTTCAGCAGAGTGCTTGCTTGGTCGAAGGAAGGAATTTTGATCAGAATATATTCCAGATGAATCCTCTTGGAGATCTACTGTAAAATTTATGCTACGTGCATAACTATTAAAAAGTTTGGATTATGACCCCTCTAATGTTATTTTAATGCTATTTTTTAAATGTAATTATAAATCAAATTATATTTGAGATCTGAAGCTGACAGTAGTGAGCTGGAACACTCTAAGAGCTGCTTTAAAAATAACCCCTCTCAAACTTTATTAGTGATTTCAGAAGGAGGTGTGCAGCTTTATCCATGCTGGTTCTGTCTGAGATGAGAAAAGTAGCTGTGTGCCTGCTATGTTCTGTTTTCCTGAGACATAATACAGAATTTTTTATCTTTACCTGGGAATGACATTTCCATAGTCAGGAAACATTGGCTTCTTTGAGCTAAAGCACAAGGCAAAAAAAGGAAAAACAAGTAGGAAAAACCAGGTCTTGCTATAGTGGGAAACCCAAGCAACCATAGGAAAGAAATATGCTTAGAGATTGTGACTGTCATTGTGGTCAGTGGAATCTGCTCATCTGAGCAAAGGTATGTATGCACTTGAGAAAGTGGGCTGGAGAAGAGAACAGAAGGACAGAGCTGAGAGGATATAAGCTTTAAGCAGGGTTGAAATATTCTTTTAAAATATCTCTATATAGATTTTGGTGACTTAATATATATAATTCTTAAGTAGACGAAAATATTTCCATTACATACTCTTTTAACTTGCCTAAAAATTAACTAATCTGCAAAGATAGTGCATTAGGTACTATTTAATTCAATTTTCCTTTTATGTAGAGGTAGTTTAAGGAAGCAAAAAAACTGGGTAGGTAGATCTGAACAAACAATTTGTAACAACTCCTTTAGTTACATGCTGAAGTTTTTCTTTTCTTGTGAATGTGCAAAGTATTTATTCAGTGGTTACTTACAGAACTCTTCAGTGAATAGTGCATTTTCAGAATCTTTATTGAGTTTTTTTTGTTTGTTTAGATTATTTATAAATTTATGGTCATAGCTGGTTACCTAAATCATGTTATTTCTTCTGTTCCCTGATTGCATGAGTTACATATTTACTTGATTCAATACACAATGCAAATTGTAAGCATTACAGCTGAACATACATCTAACAATTTTTGTCTGGTTGCTCAGTTATGTATATCAGCCAGAAGGAGGGAGGGGACACGCCACACGACCTACTTAAGCAGCTAATAATTTTAAAAATTTGAGGTTATATCTTCAAAAGTACACCTTTTGACCACGATGTGTAGATTATATAAGTTAAGTGGTCTTAATTCTATTCCCTGATTAATGGTTGATGCAGCTACATCTACAGAATAGAATATTAAATTCAAACTTCAATTTGAAATTTGAAATCAATGAATATTTAAGCATTTAAGCATTCTAGATGTTGACTGTGAAGACATGCTAATATTGGTACAGCACATATGCTTCACATTTTGCAGACAGACAAAACCAGAAAACAGTTATGTATTCCTAATGCTGTTAACTCCAAGTTTTACTTTGAATTGCAGTGTTTATTAGTATCTACTCAGCTCTCTCTTTCACCTTATTTTGCAGATGGGGAAACTGAGGCAAAGAGGTTAAAGGGCCTCTTCCAGCCACGGAGTGTATTGATGTCTGTTCCTGTTCCCTAGACATGTGCACAGACTACTAGACTTCACTGCTCTGGCAGCAGCAGCAGGTAAGATGTTGTACATACAATGTGATTAATTCTTTAATTGACTTATATATATTTCCTGGAAAGGTGAGGGACCCTCAAATATATGCGTGTAAGATCTCTGTTTCAATTGAATCCCTGAAAATCATGTGGAACAGATTATTCCCTGTTGCAGGGGTAGAAAGAGCATAGATTCAGTGGTGTGTGCCAACTAATAGCTAAAATGTATCTGTGAATTAAACAAACACCTTTTCCCTGACAGTAGTTAAACAGCTGGTGTTGTGGGATGAGGGCCTTTTTTTTCCACCTTCAAATAATGCTCCTTGTGGGAAGAAAGCCAAGTATCTATGACTTAAGATGTCATGTTGTTGAGAACACAGGTGACAGTGGATAACATGAATGTGAGAACATGTTTGGAACTTGCTCAGAACTGTGTAGGCTGTGTTTGTAGTGCAGTTGCTGCAACTCTTGCAGATGTGGTCATTTTGAAAGCTTCACAGTGCAGCAGCATTTCAGCATGTAATGTTGGATCTCCAATTTCTTAGAAAGCATTTTGGAATATAAAGCGTTCAGGAGTTGCAGTTGCCCCAGGCAGTGCAATGTAGACACAAGGATTTTGCTCCACAACGTTGAAAGCAAAAAGTTCTTCACTGTGGTTAAGATTTTACATGAGCAAGGATTATAGGATTCCATCCAGTGCGAGTAGAGAACCCTAGACAGAAGGCCATATGCACAAGTGGAAAGGGCACTGCTGCAATTCTATGGCAAGGTTGGCTGCATTAGTTACTGGGGTATGGACCCTGTCACCCTTTCTCATAATGTGAACGGCCTTTCTTGTAAGGATAACACAGTTTAGCCATGAATTAATCTGGATTCATTTAAGAAGTGTTATCAAAGCTGTGTGCCAGATCTCTACTTGGCGCAGGAGTAACGCCAAGGGATAGTCAGCATCCCTCTGTGCGCTGACAGGCTGCTTACTTTTATTCCCCACACGTGGAGTCAAAGATGGAGCCCAGTAAAGAACAAAAAGATTTTTGCCTTTGAGGAGTTTTCTGCCTCTTCGCCTCAACAGGAGTAAAATTCTGCACTAGATGGTAGTTCTGTGTATATGGGAAGGAGGCAGAGCTTGGATATAGAGTTTGGCCACAGGTTCCTCAGTGGAGTGCATTCTCACCAGAGCCTCTACTGGAATGGTGACTGAGGTCTTAACATCTGACTCAGTGAGAGACAAATCTGTTTCCCAAGACTGTAGTCCCTAAGCAGTAAGTGACAAGATCCCAGAAATAAGGCGGAGCTTGGTAAGAAAATCTGATGATAGCTGTCCAATAGGAATGTAGGTAGATTAAGGAAGGAATGATGACGTCTGACATTCATGTTGTTTCTGGGAAGTTTCCAGATCAATCATCTAAATAAATTTGCAGCCTATTCTGCCTATGTGCTTGCAACCCCCAAACTGCTAGCATTCTGTAAGTGAGGTTTATTTCGGAAACTATTTCAGGACAGTGCATAAATGTACTCAAATGCTTGTAGCTAAGTGTACTGTACTTTGCTGTATATCAGGTTCTTCAGTTTTTCCTGTATGATGTAAATAGACTTGTGATGTAAGCATAATTGTATTTTCACTTCTAGAAGAATGCAAAGTCTGTCTTGGCACTAAGTAGTTTGATAGGTTTGTTCTGCTTTATTTAAATATGCAGTTCTTTATTTAAGACAGAATTTTTTGTACCTTCTCTCAGCATTCAGAGTAAAGAATGTCCAGAATTTTAGAATTATTGTTCTCTCATATCTGGGTAAGGATGCATGCAAAGTAAGTCTGTGTACACTCCCTCCTTTGGTATGCAATATACAATCTATATTTAACTCTGTACATACACAGTGCAAAGAATCACAGCATAGCAGCTGTTTGGTGGTAGCAACATAGGTATACAGTCAGAAAAGAACTTAAGATAATTGCTTAAATGACATCTCCTCCAAAATGCTAATCTTCCTGTGTGGAGTACCCATTGCAACAGGCAACATGAGCATTTTTATGTTCTGTGTTTTCTGCTGCCATGCACTTAATTCTGCTCAAACCGTATCGAAGAGACTTGAGGAAAAAAAAAAAATCAGCCATTAAAGACTTGCTCTTTGTTTTTTCAATCTGTGACCCCAGCAATCTCTTTAGCAAGCCATGGTTCAGTAAACTGGCACACAGCAGTAGTTCTACAGTGGAAAAATCATAAAACAGATGGAAGCTTTACATTTTTGTTTAGTTTTTAAGAGCAGTTTTTATAACATCGCTTAAAATCATTCTGATGCATCATACTGTTTACACTTAAAGCTTTGTAGCTAAGATGTTTACACTATAGAGAATGTTTTAAGATATTTTATAGTTATGATATTTAGATAATTGGCAAGAAAAAAGATAGTTTGTTGAGATTACAGTGATGTTGGTAACCGTGAAGTAACTTATGAGTCTCAATAAATATGTCCAGTTCGGTGGAAAGTACAAACTCAGTTAAAACAACACAAGAGGGAATATCTTTTTAGTGAAATCATTTCCTTTTCTTAATCAAAAGATGACAGCCACAGCCTTAGAACTCCCATCTGTAATGCACCACTCCACGTATCTGCATACGTAGCTTTTCTTTTTATGATTGATAAAGTTATATCAAATCAATCAGTTAATATTCTGCGTAAGTTCAGTCGAGTTATATACAAAAGTTAACAACGTCCACGTTCCACGAAGAAGTGGAAGTGATCTGAAGTGAATCCCACTCATTTTCTCGTAGTACTCCATTTTAAAGATAAGTACATGTGGCTGTTTTCATGTAGAATGTCTTCAGAGCTTAGTTTTGGAACATTAAAAAAAAAAAAAAAAGTCCCCAAAAATGCATTAATCAAAAACAATAACTCTTTTTAACTTTTGTAACTGCTCAGAAGTGAAGTATGAAATAGTCTGTGTGTGGGCCACAAATGTTGGGAATGCAAACATTTCACAATAAACATGTTTAAATGAAAGTACTTGGCTAGATATACTGGAAGATAGTACATGTTGGGTTAATTAATGCATACTCCATAAAAATAAACCTCACTTTAAAGATCTGACCAATAAAAATCATTAGTATATTTGGATCAGATGTGCTGATGGATGATTTTTGTGTATACATTAAAGTTTTGTAAAGCGAATTGTCCTTGAAAAACCTAGAAACAGATTTCAATTTAAAGTCAAAACGACCTATTATGACTACTTCGTGTTCTCCTATAGTGATGTGATGAATAATTTCAGTTTTATCTTCAATACTTGCAATTGATTTACCATTGATAGCTTTAAATTTATCATTTTAAATGCACGAATCGCAGCTACATAGCAAGAAACTGTTCAGTTTCACAGAAATTGTTTGCCGGTAGAACACAGTATCTGATTGTAGGCATAATCAAATTACTGTACATTATTTTTCTTCGAAAAACTTCCTGATCTTAAATTGAATCATTTGAGTACATGAATAAAATTTTACTTAAAAAAAATAATCATCCAAGGGAAGTCATACGTATGTATATAAATATGTGAACTGGCTTTGCACTGTATTGTGCTGTTGATCCAGTTAGAAAGAGCGAAGCAAATTTTGCCCATCTTCCATGCTGAAGAGCGTCTTTCTCCAAACTGCTATCATTAAAGGCTAGGTGGTGATCAGTGCTTGACAGATGTCAGAACACAACCCAGCTAATATACTGAGTGTAGATAATCTCTAAGAATGCCTATTCTGCACCCCTTGGTCTAGGAGTCAGTATTTGAGTAGAGTAGAATCAAGCAGAATTTACATAGAGACTTTTCTAAAAATGAGGTGGATGCATTTTACTTCAGTCCCTCATCCAAAAATACATAACTCTCAAAAGCAAACATAATATCAACAGGACATATTTTTTAATTTGCAGTCAAAATACAAATTAAAACCTTCCCCCATGGTTCCCTGCAGCAAATGTTTGGCGAATTGTGACAGCAGCAGTAGGTATAAAAGCATTTGTGCATAAGAATCTTTGTATCTCTGTGGTCATATTGACTTAGTTAAAGACCTGTTGTAACTTTATCAGATCTGTTCTGTTGAATTTACAAAGTCGGTACTCTTGCATGTGAGAACCACCTTTGCTCAAAAACCTTCATCCAACATTACCCTGCACTATACAGTTTTAGGCATTCTGTATTTTAACTCATCCATTAGTTACCTAGTTTCCTGTGAGCACTATAGAGGATTTAGAGGTGAGGTGATAATCCTGTGTTCAAATAGGGTGGGATTCTGTGGAAACTGGGAAATACATTAGATGGCTGCAGAAGTCCGACAGTCAAGTCTGATGTTGCTAATGGAGGGGAGTGAAAATGGCTGCCTGGTGCATAGTAGATAAGTATGGAAAAGGTCTGCAAATTGCTAGCAGACAAAGACAAGAAAGCTTGGATGGGGCACAGCTGAAGAGGGAAGAACTGGAGAGAGACAGGCAGTTGAGAAGGTCCTGATATTGGCAGGAAACACGATCTGCACAGCTGTATCCGTAGCTAACTTAAAACTGACATGACTTTCTTCAGATGGTGATATATATCAAACTCCTCTTGAAAGAGGGAATAAATGTTTTACCAAAATGAAAAACAAAAAGACTTAAAGCTGTTTTAAAACAAACTTACAAAACGCTATTTTAAAGGCGGTGGCTATACATGCTTAGAAATTTAGTTCTAGTAAGGGAGCTGCTGCTCATGGAGGTAAAGAGTAGGCAAAAGGCTGCAGCTTGTATTTAAGATACCTTGAAATAACCTCTAGGTAGAATACACACTTCTTAGCAACTTAGAAAGGCATAGAGAAAAACAAAGGCATCTCACAAATAGTTCACTGGCTTGCCTTGGTTTATGTAGTACATTTTGTAGACGTGACTGTGATTTAAATATGTTGGGAAGTCCTGACCAATGTGGTATCCTGGAAGTGGCTCTTGGGCATTTATCATACTGAGATCAACTGTGCTATACAGCACTGCTGCAGATGCCTTTAGCCAGCTCTTTGTTTAAAGTGGTTGGGATATTCTTGGTGGAAAGTTCAGAGTCACCAGTGATCCTGAAGTCTCGGCTGGCACAGATTAGTCCCTGGATTTAGGAGCAGCAGAGTGTTTTAAGCACTAAATCCCTGCCTTTCCCCTCTAGTCTTGTTCCAAGCTTAGCTGATTACAGGTCCAAACTTACAGATTTCTAGCTAACGAAGAAGCTGCTTGTGTGTATATATATATTTAATAATATATATATATAATTGATGAAATGATCAATATGTTTTCTTTATAAAGAATAATTACGTATAATAATACCACTATTGGCAGTTTAAGCTAAACTAAAAGTATAAAGTTTTTTCAACTCTGAAGGATGAGCTCAGTGGTGACAACACAATCAACTAGTTGGTTAAAGTTAAGTTCCAGTAAATACTTAAGGTTCAGTCCAGAAGTGCTAATTCCTACTGTTTTTGGGCAGTCAGTGGCACTTTTTGAACTAATTTGTTATATGTCCAGAGCTGTGCTGAAAAATTCAAGGACAGGGTGGGCACTCTACACCTCCTGCACACATACAGGTGCGGTTTTCTCCCTGCTGTCACCCCAAAGGTGGGCATGGAGTACATCTGTTAAAATATGCCAGGTGCTCCGCCGTGACACGTTTGAGGCGTGGGCTCTCAGGACTGGTGGGGGCTGAACTCAGGGCTGTTCTCCAGAGCTCAGGTCTTGGTGCGGGTCTGAGGGGGCCTGAGCAAGTCGGTAGTGAGAAGAGGGGAGAACAAAGCTGTCCTTAATAGCGTGGGGCTGCGTCAGCGGAGGGGCAGGCTGGGTGTTGGAAAAAGGCTCTTAGCCGGAGGGTGGTGGGCATGGAACAGGCTATCGGGGCAGCGGTCACGGCCCGAACTGTCACAGGGCGGAAGTGCTTGGACCGCGCTCTAAGAAACGCTGTGGTTTCAATTCTGCGCGGTCCCGTGCGGAGCCAGCGCGCGGGGATTGCGGCGGTTCCCCTTCCGACCCGGGACGCTCCGCGACTGGGGCCGTACGAGGCGCGCGGAGGCAGCGCGCACGGCCCGCCGGGGCGCCCAGCAGCAGGTGCCCGCCGCGCCGCCGCCTTTCCCAGCCGAGCGCCGCCCCGCGCCCGCCGTCCCCTGCCCCGAGGCCTCCCCGGGGCGGCCGGTTGCCGCGGCAACCGCAGCGCGACAGCCGGGCGGGCGGGAGGC
>NC_143448.1:9030000-9032500 GCF_987193195.1 Phasianus colchicus
CGTATTTATATAGGTTTGAAACAAAATTGACCTTCTTGTTTATGTAATCTGTATGTACAATGAGTCCGTGATTCTGTAACGAGATACTCAACAATGTAGATTTTCTGAGACCCAGTAAAAGAAGCAGAATTCAGTGTTCTTGTGAATAGACCCATCACCTGTGTGCTATAATCCTCTGAGGTTTCTGCATTTGGGATGGGCAAAATTAGTACAGGAGGCAAACTCCTAATGTTATGCAGAAGACAAAATTCTTGTGCTTGGTTGTAGGACAGCTGAAGGTAATGCTGTGGGAGCAGAGGGGGGCAGAAGCCTTCTGCTGGGCTTCCAGACACGCTCCCCACAGATGCTGTTTTCTCTGGGCTTTATCCCAGACAAAAAGATACACCTGAGAGAGGACCGTCTGCACCCACTGATGAACGAGAAGCATTGCTGTAGCAGGTTTCTACTTTGTGCAGTGGATGCATACCTTTTTATTCCCTGCTTTTCATAGCTGCAGCTGTAAGCAACTAAATTATGGCCATTTCACTGTCAGAAGACTGCCAGTGGCAGAAATGGAGTAGGATTTATCATTAGTGCAGAGGAGCCCTCCCTGAATGCCCAGTCAGGTGCTGAATATCTATAGCTCTTACTGAGATCAGGGAGAGCTACTCTTTTTCTGCATCTTACGGAACTGTCTTCACTGCTGAGAACCCAAGGGCATGTGCAAGCTTTTGGCTCATCTCTGAAGCTGCTGAGGCTGCTCTGTGGTGTGTTAAATACCCAGTTCTGCCTACAGAGTGGAAAGGTTTGGTGGCAGAGTGAGACAACTAGAAATTAATTTACTTACCAGTAAAATATCATGTTACGTAAATCTGTATTTTATTTTAGTAAAATTTTGGATGTTTTCCTTTTAGTTTCGATAGAAGTTTTATTTTTAACTTGGTATATCTTTCTTTACTTAGAGGTAGAGTGAGAAGCTGAATTTCACTCTTCAGAAATACCTCCAGATAATGAAAATACCATTACTTTATTCATTCAGTTTTACTGCATGTTAGTGAGTGATGTGCCATTAACAAAATAGCCAGGCATGCACACCTGCGCTTTGATTGTATGTGCATGGGCAAAGGGAAACAAGTGGTTCACTCTTCCAGGCTGACAGCATTGTAAATTGGGGGAATGCTGTCTTGTTGAATCTACACCTAGATGGAGATGGAGTTGAAATGATAGCACTGGCAGAGGTGTGAATCCTTTCACCTCATCTTAATGGGGTGTTAAATTAGGAACTTAGTTACGACTGTATAAATGTGTTTAAGACAGTTGTCCACAGCACACAAACTTAACATGAGGAATTGAACACGTACATTTTACAGTGTATTAAAGTATTTCTGTTGTTAATGTGTATTATAATGAAACCTACTGGATTTATTTCTAAAATTTGGAATTGCATTCTGTCTTTTAAATTACTACTTAGGTATTTAGTTTGCTGATGTGTGGTATCATTTACAAATTCATAGCTGTCATATATGGCTTATTTAGATTGAGTTGATTTGTATTCTTCAGAAATGCTTGTGAAGTACGTTATAATTTTATTTTACTTTAAATATCAGTTTTAGGATTTTAGTATATCCTGCAGTGTACTGTTGAGCTGATTCTGAACAGGATAACTCCAGAACCTTTGCATGGTGCTGTAGTAGTTTTTGCCTCTTAGTGAGTATCGTGTCATTTGCTTAGAAGAAATAAGAGTGTTATCACAGAATTCTTTTTTTTTTTAATGGTGGTGAGGTGCATCAGATATACTCCACACTGGCAGGTCTGATCCATTTCTTTTCAAAGCTGTCGTGCATGTGTGATTGATGTGCAAGTATGCAGCAAATGCTTTACATCCCAGCTATGTCAGCCTCATCGCATGTGCTAAGTAGAGCTGTCTGAGTATGCACAGTAAAACCAAAAGGTCTGGAACACATCAGACTTGCTGGACAGACATAGATCACCTGCTTTAGAAATTAGTTGATTGCTTTGGTAGGGTTGGCAGGTTTGGGTCATGTAACTGAGCAATCTGTCTTGAGCGGCTAACAGTAAACCTGGTCCTTTTTCTCCCCTCCTGTGAGGAACAGTAGGAGTTCTTCATTCTTTAGAAGATAAGTTTCTCAGATGTGAAGAGAAATGATTTCTCCCAATAGTCTTCCAGGTACGGAAGAGGCTTATCAAGGCAGCTTAGAGGAGGTCCCTGAGAATGGAGCTGATGCATCCCTTTTCCAGTTGTACTGCTGTTTTCCAAAGCAGAGGAGTACATTGCAGAGGGACACTTTGTAGTTTTGGGTTTTTTTTTTTAATTATTATTATCTGCCCAGTCAGGAATATTTCCACATAAATTTGCCAATCAGTCCATTAGGAAAAATCTTATCTTTGCCTTAAGATATTTTGTGAAGTGAGTTCCTAGATAGCTTTGCCATTTCCTCCAGACAGCACCTTTATGAGTTCGGGTGCAGTAAGAATTTACATTAATCCTAACCACTGGTAT